>NC_081169.1:1730507-1808317 GCF_012432095.1 Onychostoma macrolepis
TTACTAATAATATATCATTCAGAACAGTGTTCTAAAGTAAAAAGCATGATCACTCTCTATAGTGACTGTAAGCGTTTGAGGTTTTGGAAAGTCATTCCTTCCTTCTGAGTTGACATTTTTAAACACGAGCCATAACACAACTGCTAGAAGTGAACAGAGCTGTGTGATCGGTGAATAAAGAGCTCTTTATCTGTAGCTGCAGTGAATCATGTCTGTCCTGTCACAGATCACCCAGCTGAAGATCGCTTGCAACCCCTTCGCCAAAGGCTTTCGTACAGCAGATTCTGAGAACAGGTGAGCAGTCATGACGTATAACGCTATACCAGAGTCTCACGCTGCTCTTTCAGGAGGCTTCCCGTGACATCAAATCTATACTTTCTGTTCTACAGCTGTTCTGTAATTCTAAAGAGTGTACTTATGCTCTCTGATCGTAGGCACACAGCTCCGTGTCAGACAGAATCTGCTGGCCTGTGTTTGCCGTGGAGTGTGTTTGAGGAATCGTCGTCTGTGCGTGAAGATCAGCGTGAGTGACCACCGCTCAAAACCAGCACTCATCTCGTCCCTGCTGCATTTTGCATATCCCAAAAATATATCTTTTCACACTTTTTTGTATAATGTGACATTACAAGTTGTTGTAAATAATGACCAATGTAAACATTGCATTTCAGTGCAAGTTGCAATTTTGTAGAAGTTGACTTTAGCTGTAAGCAGTCTGTGTTGCGGAGAGTGCTCTCTGAATGCTGACGCACAGCCCTGTTCTTCAGGCCGCTCGAGCGCTCATGGTGCGGCCCTGCAGACGGCGGGGACCGAGGCGGCGCTCTCGTACGACGGAGGCTCTCATTACTACAGCGCCCCTGCGCTCCTCACAGTGCCCTGCCAGTGGAGCGGCCCGAGCACAGCCCACAGATAACAGCCCTCTGCTCTTAGCCTTACACCTGAAAGTGTGCTTCGTTTGTGCATACATCAACAACAACAGCAATCATAATAAAAAATTATCAAATAAATTAGTTTCAAATGGTCTGGTCAACAAGAAATAGTTCCTCACGGTAACGATACTTTTACAGAGTAGATTTATTGCATTACGCATGAATCAAAACAAAGGCTCTGTGTTCTGTGAACTGTATAACTCGGTGATCATGTTCATATATTCATGCTTCTCAGTACCTACGACAGGGGTTAAATTGGGATTTGTTATGTGGGGGGGCTCTATGGTATCGAGCATATATAGTCCAAAGCGATTTACAAATGAGGACAATGGAAATATATATGTATTATGTGTGTTTTGTTTTTTTGCAAATATTATTCTAATGCAATATTCTCATTGGTTTTCTATCAGCTGTGACATCAGCAGGCTATACATCTGCATGTTTTTTTTATTTTTTATATTTTATGCAAGGGCATTTTTTTCTTCTTTTTTTACCTTTATAGAGAGCATTTTCCCACTAATCTCATTAACTTTCATTTCAAATTCTTACATTTGATCTATAAATTTAATTATAATAATGTGATTGTTATTATTTATACGTTATCAAATTATATAATTTACACTGAAAAATACAACTACATTAAACTATGAGATTCTTTAAAAACTAAAACTGAATACACAAACAAGAAATGATGGTGGAAATGATACTTTTCAGCGAATTTAAACGCCAGTAATGAGCGTTTAATGAGTGAGTCATTGAGTCGTTCATTCAAACGATTCGTTCAAACGGCAGATTCTTCAGATGTTTATGCATGGGCTAATGATACTTTGACTCAATCGATTCGTTCAAAACACTGAATCATTCAGCAATGAATCAGATGGTTGCTTTGAGATGCGCTGTGGTTCCGCCAAATATATGACCTAATATTATTGTATTCGCTCATTGAACTGTTTATAGACCTGTTAAACTGTCGTAATGGTGACAACGTTGAGTGATGTTGACTAACTAACTGTATTTTAAATATAGAAACTTTCCGTTTTGAATTTTTACCTCAGTATGCTGAGTTTCTAGTGTTGCGTGTTTTGATTTCTCCTCGAGAGCTGCGCGAGCCTCAGCTGCGCAACATTAGACCGTCAACACATGCATTACATACAGTAGCTATATCCACTATTCAACACTTACTCTAAATATCTAATCAAATCTGAATAATACTTGCGTTTTGGTGTTTACATAGTTATTTTTGGTTAGTGATGTGTTAATCATGTTACTTCCCAGATAGCGTGTTGAAATTCCATCAGAATCATCATTTTGGTTGAGGTTGAAAATTCAGTGAGAGTAATGTGTGTGTTTGGACACTGTGTGACAGCACACACACGCAGCTGATCGCGATTTTGACTTTTCTTCTGAAGACACACATTACAAACTTATTCGTGTCATCGACCTTATGTGGATTTCGTGAGAGGGAATACCTTACATTGTTTGATTTTATGTAATTTTTATGTGATGTGAACAATTTTATATATTATTTTAGTTTTACTGTACACCTGTGACTCACCTTAAAGGGATAGTTCACCCCAAAATGAAAATGTGCTGTTAATTTACTCACCCTCAGGTCATCCGAAGTGAAGAAGTAAAGAAGACACAAAACCAATTACAACCAATATGTGGCTAACCTAATAGCTATGTTTTTCATTCTTCATTTCCCCTTTGTGTAGGCCCCTCGAGGGACATTTCCTTGGTTTGCTCACATCTGGTGTTAATGTCTATGGGCCCCGGACGGCCCCGGCCCAGTTTAAACCCTGCCTACCGATACACACTTTCTGATATTAATAGATGTTTAAAAGATGTACTGAAATACACATAGATTGATTTTGGCATGGACAATTATCATGTAGCATTGCCATTATTTTTGTTTAAATATAAATACATTTTTAAGTCATGTTGTTAAAGCATACAAACAATCATTGTATATGCCCCCATTCTTTTAATCATGCAATAATCTTTCAGCGCTAATGTGGTAAATGACAATGGTATTCACTGAGATCCTTGGTGTACAGTAGATCAAAGCATTGTGGTTTTTCAGCTGATACCAGCAACAATGAAAACACAAAAACACAATTCAAGAATAAAAATATTACATATGTTACACTGTTATGCAGTACGAGAGGAAAATGGTCCGATGAATAAACTCCAAGCCCCATGATGCCTCACTCCAGTGTGTGTGTGTGTGTGTGTGTGTGTGTGTGTGTGTGACTGGAGTCCGCTCAGTGCGCTAGTGTCAGAGCAGTCTGATTCTTTTAGCGAATCGGCTCGTTTGAGCGGTTCGCTTCAACGAACCGTTTCAATAAAGTGATTCATCACGTTACATAAATATTTAGCTAAATATCGATGTATTCTTATGGGTGACCTGTTGCGTGTAACCACCTAACAATGCTATTTCAAACCACTACAATGTTCTTTCAGTCGAGTGATTCATTCGCTCTGTCCGAACCATTCAAAAGAGTCGATTCCCGTGAATGGCTCGCTGAGGAGTCGGACACCGCCACAGTGCGTGCGGATGCGGGGAAGATGGAGGAGGAGGCAGGAGCTGTCTGAGGACACAGAGATGCGGATTATGGAGGCTTGCGCCGTCAAATGAGCAAAGGCCAAAGACACGGGGACGAGCACAGTTCGGGACTCTGAAAGAGCGCGTCCCGGCGGCATCTCTATAAATACAGCGGTCATCTCATTTAACAGTTCGTTTCTTAAAGAGCGTGCGGGAAGGTTTCGCAATCGGACATCAAGTACGGTATTTCCATATAATAATTCTCATAAACAAGAACGAGGAATGTGGAAAACGGGGATGGTTGTCGCTGATTGTCAATGCGGAGGATGGAGAAAGCGATCGAGGGATAATAAACATGAGCCTGAAGTGCTTTAGTGCTCGCGGGGATTTGGGAATTTGCGCATTCTGTGCGTTATGACGCCATAACAGAACCGATCCGACACTTGACGCGTTCTGAAGTAAACGAACGGATTCGATCGCCTGGAAGATGAGGGTTCCGCGTCTGCTTCTGTTGTCATGGGCATTAGTGGCCCTTCTGCCGGTCCCCTGCTCCGGCGCAGTGCTGCTCCGCGTCCCTCTGCGGCAGGGGCCCCTCTCACAGACCGCGGCCCCCCGGGGCCCCTCCAGCTCCGCCCGCACACGCAGAGGAGCCAGTGCGGTCAATTTTGTCAACATGATTGACAACCTTCGCGGAAAGTCAGGACAAGGGTATTACATCGAGATGGCTGTGGGCACACCGCCTCAGAAGGTGAGACTGGACCTGAACCAGAACCAAAACACCACAGAGATATATATACACCACCCATTCTGATTTTGTAGTAGTTGATTGTTCTCAGAATCAGGGCATTCACATTTTCTTTCATATTTTGTCTTAACTATCTATTCTTATTTATTTATTTGCAGAAATTGTCTTGCAGCGTGAATATCACCACGATGTGCAGTAAAATGCAGAAACCTATCCAAAATAAACAATGTGGACAGAAATACTTTTAAAACATTTTGGAATTATTTAATTTAGAACCTGTTTTCAAAAATGATTGAGAGGAGAAAGAAAGAAAATGTTTTAATATTTTATTTTATTACCTTTTTTCCCCCACTTTGTTTAGATCTTTGTGCTTTATGGAAATTTTGCACCATTGATTATTAATGAATAAACGCTGATTGTAGGATTTAATAAAGCATCTGTTTTGTGAAGTATGGGTTATAGTGTAAGGCACAGGCTCAGTTTTCCAGTGCTGCACGGTCTTAAGTGTACTGTTGTCTATACATATACACTACTACAGACCTACCTGCCACCTTTTCAGCAAGAAACACGCGCGTACCAATAATAGTCATTCTACTGAAATGTTTGCTCCATACTGTTTAAACCCCAGGAAACCTGATCTAAGTTCTGACGGAGTGAGAATATCACACTCTGCTGAGCTAGTATCATCACTATAACTCTCTTTTATTTATTTTTTTATTGTTACAATTGTCCCTCGTCTAGTGCTTCACACACACACTTGAAAATGATGTGGAAGGAAATGAATGCGTGTTTTTGCACAGCAAACATCTTCAGCTGACTACTGTCACATGGGCATTACTGCGGGTCGGTAAGGTCACGTAATGAATGAGGAAGAGGAAGGCCTGTGGCGTAGGGGTCGCTGGAGGGAGCGTGTGCACAGGGACGAGGTTAGGACGCAGGATACAGACTCAGTGAGCAGAAATAACAGGAAGCCCACAGGACAAATCAATGACATGAGGAGTCAGCTCAGTTCTTACTACAGCAGCGGAGCGGCGAGGAGCTGCCACAGACAGACAGGTGAAGAGGAGGAGTGCCCTGAATCTAAAACACTTGTCTGATAGCTTTCATACAGAGAGCTACATTTGGAAAGACTCAGTAAAGTCTTGGTCTAACTCTGTGAATGCACAGAAATCAGTACAGAAGCGGTCAGTCTATGTAATATTCAAAAAGCCTTCGTTAGCTGATGTTGAGTGCAGAGCGATTATTACAGGGTCTAATGAAGGCAAGTGACAGAGTTGCCTTCAAATGTCTGTGCTTTTAAATAAATGTGCTATAACTCTCAAATTATTCGTTATCAAAGCCGCCGGTTAGACTCTGAAATGGTCATTGTGGACACGGTAATTGTCTGATCGTAATCATTTCAGAATGAACGATGACATGGCCACAGTTCAGCAGTCTATCTGCTAAAAGGTGCTGGAGATCTCAGGAGTCCCAAAGATGTCTGGCAGCTCCGTCTCGTTCTCAGGTTCCGGCCCTCGTCTCCTCCGTCTCTCTCCCTCGGCGTGTATCACGTTCTGCTCGGTCAGGGAGTCTAGCGCTGAGAGGCTGATCAATAATACATCTCATTCTTAAATACCCCTTCACAAACACACAAACACCCACAAGGACACGGAGCGGTCGTCAGCTGAAGACCTGAGCCACATCTAGAGACTGGAGGGTGGGCTAGTGACCGTATGGCTTACAGTGCCCTAAAAACACGCCGGCACCACTCACATTTCTGCAGTCATTCATTCATGTGAACTTGAAGGTACAGTGTGTTTCCGTCTGTGTTCCAGCTGAACATCCTGGTGGATACGGGCAGCAGTAACTTCGCGGTCGGCGCCGCCGCTCACCCGTTCCTCCACAGATACTACCATCGCTCGCTGTGAGTACTGCTGACGCTTCACACTAGCAGAGTAACGCTACACAAACATGAGGGTTCGGTGCGTACCTCGGCTTTAACGTCATAGTTCGGTATGGTTTCGGTACAGCAGGAGGAAAACATAAACAAAAGTGCTTCTTTTTTTAAATTAAACAGTGGTTTACTGAACAAATTGCTCGCTCTTTAAATAAATTCAATTATAATTCAAAATTTCTTAGGGATAAAAATCAACCTCAGCTTCTGCTCTAAACTATAGGCAGCCCTTCCACATCACTACAAGATTACAATTAACAACAGAGCCCAAACTTACATTTAATTACTATTTATTTTCAAATATAATAATCAAAAAACAACTTTAAAAATGTATGCAAACATGGTAATTACCCATAATGCAGTTTTTAAATGAACTTCTAAATCCAATTATAATATTATATTTGTTGTTGAAATGTAGTTATTTACACAGTGGCTGTCATAACTTATTTCATAACAGACTCATTTAAACGTACATTAAGACATCATCACTGACAGGTAAAGTAAAATATGAGCATAGAGTCTAATATTTGGTGAAACGCTCTTCTCTAGACTGGATTTCTCTAGTGAACTATAGAGCTGTGGACACTGATGACGTGCCGGAGGTAACTGAAATGCTGCGTGACTTCGTTTACAAGCTGTTTTATTGACGTCTTTCTGCAGTTGAAACACTGATGGAGTGATTACATGATGCATGAGATGTTCGTTCATCTTTATTTGGTGTTAGAACTAGTAGTAAAGAGGAAGGGATGATTGTTTGAACTGAGGCGTTAGTATACAACAGAGCGTTTATTGATTGAATTCCCTGAATAAAATTGACATAAATTGAAAGATGAGACTTTGTTTCTTGTCAAAAGTAACAATATATAAAACTGGACGTTTCCAGTGATGTTTCACTCGTGCAGTGCGTACCGAACCGAAAGACCCATACCGGAAATATTAATTATGAATGCATGTACTGCTACACCCCTAATCCACACACGAATGGGACACAACGTATGTTATATATGAAGAAGCTGTTTCCAGAGTCGGATGGTGTTTGTGTCGACAGCTCGTCGTCGTACAGAGATCTGGGCCGCAGCGTGTATGTGCCGTACACACAGGGCCGCTGGGAGGGCGAGCTGGGCACGGACCTGCTGTCCATTCCTCACGGGCCCAACGTGTCTCTGAGGGCCAACATCGCCGCAATCACCCAGTCTGACCGCTTCTTCATCAACGGGTCCAACTGGGAGGGCATCCTCGGGCTGGCCTACGCCGAGATCGCCAGGGTGATCTTTCTGTAGCTGTCATAACCTCTCAGAGCTTGATGAAGAGCCGCTTCTGACCGGGTGTTGTGTCTTTCAGCCGGACGAGACTCTGGAGCCGTTCTTCGACTCTCTGTTGAGGCAGACCAGCGTCCCAGACGTCTTCTCCCTGCAGCTCTGCGGAGCGGGGTTCACCCAGAACTACAGCGCCGGCAGCTCCACTGTAGGGGGCAGTATGGTGAGCGCTGTGAAGAGAGAGCATGTCCATGCCGGACACGGTTACCTGACCCCAACATTCTACCATTAACTGTGGAACACAAAAGGAGATGTTTTGCATGTTTCCCCGCGTGCTGTGAATGAGAATCAGACTGCAGGCCCTGACAAGGACAAGAATACTTTGATAAAAACATCATAAACATAGTCCATATGATTATTCTAAGTCTTATGAAATCATAGGATAGTTCTGTATGAGGAACAGACCGAAGCTGCAGCCATATGAAAATTTGGGAAAATTTTTTAAATAAAATTTTTTTTTTTTTAGATTTTATCCTTTTTGGAGCTTGTCGGCATGAACATTGTGCTTAACATCTCCTTTGTGTTTTGCACTGACATAAATGAATTTAAATGAACCCTTACCATTAGGAAAATCACCCACTAACACTGAAAACATTTGGTGGTTAATTTTTTTTTTTTTGGAAGTAGATACATTAATATAGTATTTTCTTGTAAACATAGTCCAACATTTATTTAATTTTTTTTTTTTTACAGTGTACCACGTGGAGTTAAATAACTTTATGTAATATGAAGCAAAACAACTATAAAAGACTGTGTTTGTTCTTCACAGATTATTGGGGGAATAGATCCGTCCTTGTATGTTGGTGAGCTGTGGTACACACCAATCAGACGAGAGTGGTATTATGAGGTCATCATCGTGCGCATCGAGGTCAACGGACAGGATCTCAATATGGACTGCAAAGAAGTGAGAACAACTCTCCTGGTTTTGCCAGGAAGCATTTATTCCTTTTGACAAAACAGACTTCACAGATACAGTTTCAGTATCTTCAAGCACATGCCTTTTATGTATAGATTTGATTGATTTACTCTTGTCTCAAGTCCAGACAATCTTAAAATATAAAAATAGTTTTATATGTTTACCTGAATTACATTTGTAAAATGATGGTCTAAACAAAGACTACAAGAAAGATAAATCACTTCATAATTGTTGTGATTTTTTCTCCAGTTTAAGTTACACCTGGCCCTTCATTATTTATAACCAGACCAACAATTTTGTCTTTAGTAAGAGTAGTATTCTTTGTATATAAAAGTATAATATACATTGTAAGTGAATAGAATTCATGAGACTTTTTATGCAAAAACTGTAAAAATATGATTTAATTGTATTTTGGATTGATATAACTAGCATTAGCAAGACAGAGGAGTTTGCCATTTCATTTCAGAAATATTTAAAAAATATAAAATGTAATGGAAATGAAACTTTGATGGAAGTGTTAAACTTCTAAAACACACGTCGCCTCTTATGCGTGTATGTCCGGTGTTGGACATTCCCAGCAGACACCTTGATATCAATTTGACGTCAAATATTAGTCAAGACTTGATCAAGATGCTGTAACATCATTTTAAATTCAGTTTGGACGGCAGTTTCTTCCAGGGGTATGTCCAGTTGCCCACTGGGTTGTTAGAAGTCTTGAATTGAATAAATTGGATAAACTAGGAGGTGTGTGAAAAATGCATTTTAAACAAGGCTATTTCCAAATGTCCATAAAGCCAAAACTACATACAGTTGAAGAAACATTTCTGCATTTTTCCAGTTGGTTATGGATAAGAAAACTATTGAACAGTTTTTATTTATTAAACAGAGATAAAAGCAAACATTGTTTCTCTCTGTCTCTGTCTCTCAGTATAACTATGATAAAAGTATCGTGGACAGCGGCACCACAAACCTGCGTCTCCCTCGTAAAGTGTTCCAGGCGGCTGTGAAGGCCATCGAAGCGGCTTCATCGGTCGGTGTATACTGTCTGCGTTGCTCTCAGTTTTGAGCATGCTGAACATTTTGAGTTTTCTGGCTCAACTGGCTGTATTTTTCCCCTCAGACTGAACAGTTTCCCTCAGGTTTCTGGCTGGGCGAGCAGCTGGTGTGTTGGCAGGCGGGCACCACACCCTGGCACATCTTCCCTGTCATCTCTCTCTACCTGATGAGCGAAAACAGAAACCAGTCTTTCCGCATCTCCATCCTGCCACAGGTACTTCATTCTGCCATCAGACCAGTTTCATACCGACAAACAAATACATCCCCTAAAACGTGCAAATTAAGTGTACTGCCTGTAACACTGTATCCTGCTGTTCTCTCACTTTCACCAGTTACAAGCAGCTGGAGCATGTTTCTGTACCAGCAGACATGCTGCTGTATCTATTCCCTTGAAGGATGAGTTTTGTCAGTTACTCCCTGAAACAAAACATGAACAATATATCCACACACCAAAGAGCAAACTTCAGCTCGCACTTATGAAGAGATGCAAATGTCAATGTTAGCATGCATCTTAGTTCACCCAAAAATGAAAATTCAGTCATAATATACTCGCTATCAAGCTGTTCAAAACCTGTATGAATGTTTGTCTTCTGCTGAATACAAAAGAAGATTTTGAAGAATGTTGATAACCATACAGTTCATTTTAGCCATTGACTATTTTTTTTTTCAATACTATGGAAGTCAATGGCTACCATCAGTTACCCACATTTTCATTTTTGGGTGAACTATATATATAGATGTTATGATAACAGCAGTGCTACATTGAGGTTTGTCCATTTGGAGATTATCAGCTTTTTCCACTCTTAGAGCCTCATTTATAAAATGTTATGCAGAAACCATCCTAAATTTGATCTTACGATCATCTCTCAAATATGCGTACATGTGATACATAAAATGAAAGTACGTACAGAAAACCTACGTACGCGTCTCTTTCAGATGTGAAATCTATGAATCGCAAATGATCTTGAACTTAAGCGCAACTGAATGGTTTCAGCTCTCTGCCTTGTAAACGACTCCTAATTAATGTCATTAACATATCAAATATAACCTCGAGCTGCAAGAACAGCTTACATTTTCAAAAACCTGCAGTACTCCGACAATAAAAAGTGTGTACGTCTGCTCAGACGCTGACGTGATGCTAAGCACTTTTCCACGTCAAAGACCGTTTTTAATTATATGAGCATTGTCGTGGATTTAAGCGCACACGCACGCACTCTATGATCAAGTGGTCTGTAATGGTTTGTGAATGCATGTGTCTGTGTCTCGTCTCTCTGCAGCAGTATCTGAGGCCGGTGGAGGACGTGGCCTCGGCTCAGGAGGACTGTTATAAATTCGCTGTGTCTCAGTCCAGTACTGGTACAGTAATGGGTGCCGTCATCATGGAGGGCTTCTATGTGGTGTTCGACCGAGAGCACAAGCGCATCGGCTTTGCGGTCAGCACATGTCACGGTGAGAGAGCGTTTTCTCTAATTTCGTTCCTTTATTTCAAATAGATAGATTATGGTACACACATAAATGTAAAGAGATTCACAAAAACATATTCAAAGATTATTATAATGAGATTCACATTTATGTTTCACCGTATCCTAACTACACGCGACGCGACAAGATTTCAGCGGCAAGCAATCTGCGTGTCCACACCAGATGCAACGCGACAGAATCAGTCAAATATCTCAGCCAATCAGAAGCTTGGGTGGGCGGAGCCTCTCTGGAAGCACACTGCACTCGTAACGAAATGGATAAGTTTATGATCTAATTCATAAATATTAAAGCTTTTTAACATCATTAAATGTACATACTGAGTGACTGATAACATCTTTATGGAATACGTGCATTGGTTCGCAGCGAGTTCACAGTTTTAACAGTCATCTTTGCTTTCATTTATTTTCAACATCTGAGGTAAACTATCTGTTGTTGCTTTCAGTATGGCTATAAGGTCACGCAAAATGATATTCAAACTCACATTAGACACATTTAACTTGAATAAGGCACATAATCACCTGAGATTATCACCGTCATAGTTTGTGTGTTGTTGTTCATGCCATGACGTTGCAGAAATAGAAACCATTTCTAAATTAGAAATTGTGTGTTGCCGTCGTGTGTACTTAGGACAAAACCTCTGATTAACATGGAAAACATACATTTTATCGCATGTCGCGACATCACTAAAATAAATTAAATTAAAAAATAAATACAATGAGATTTGCAAAATAAAAAACATATTCACACATATCTTTATATGTCACAAACACAACTCTGCCTGGCATTCATTTGTGAATCGCAGCACGCACTCGTGGATTTCAAAACATTTCTAGCATCAAAATGTGCTGACAAATCCACAAAAAGGTGGACTACTCAAGCCAATCAGATAACAGCTACATTGCACTGACCAATTGTAGCATGTTCTCATTATAACCAATAATGTTTTGTTTTACAATCAGGGTGTTCTCGCCCTGAAATAACTATGTTTAACCAATTTAAATTTGGGATTTTGTTAGACCATTAGACTGTGTATCAAGCCAAGCCACAGTATTATATTTTAAATGCCTTTGAAATGTCCAAATCCTTAGAGAAACAGCACTCTCTGTTATGGGATCAACACTATCTTGGATACAGATGTCTATACATGATATTTTGTCCAATATTGGTGTAAGTAGTGCAAACGTGGAGTGCTCCAGAAGTAGAACGGGTCGTCTGTTTACTGCCAGTAACTCGTCGTCCAGCATAGACAGTATCGATTATATGTATGATTATAATGTGTTGTATTTGCTTTTTGCTTATTGATGCTTTTGCTGTGTTACGTCGCACCACTCGTGTCAGATTCCTGATTATAACACTCTCTCTACACCTATGAATGATTATAATTTGTGTATATTCCTGAGGTTATCCTGATTTACTGATCCTGATGGAAAGATGAAGAAGCCTTAAAGGGGTCTTGATTTGTAAACAAATCTGCGGTAAAATGGAGTGAACAAAGGACCAAGTTGTTAACGCAGTCTGGATCTTCATTAAAAATAAAGTTTCTAACTCTTTCCTAACGTTGGGATCAGAAGGAAGGTAATGCAAAGTTTTTCCACAGCTTCGCACTGAACAGCGTCTTCAGAGCATCTTTATTGTTCGGTTTCTGCACAGACCTGCGTTTGCTGCTCTCTTACACTACATACATGAATCGGTGGGCGGGGCTAAACAGGCAGCTAGGTAGAAGCAGGTGTTGATCTTCTGCGGCGGCGGTGCTTATCCACACTATTACATCATAGAGTATAACCTACCCTTTCAAGGAAAGTCCGTTCACTTGGCCGCCATATTTGCAACACCTCCGGGCAGCTCAAACAAGACCAATCCTATCTAAATGAATGGGGGAATCCTGAAATCTCTAAAACTGCTTGCTGAACTCGTGATTAAATTACACATTTCAAATCAGCAGCAAAATCTGAAATTAACTGTCCCATGAATGTTGTTTCTTATGCTCAAATAGCATTTAAAAAGCTTATTTTTCAGACCAGCCAATGCGCATGCGCTTATGACTGTGCATGCGCAGCTGCTGGTCCAGCCCCAGGTTTCTATGGGAACCGGAGCGTCTTAACGGCTTCTGCAGTGATGCAATGACTTTACCAATCAATGATTGGCTCTTTCATTTAGAAGGCAGGTCTATCCCGCCATATTGCACGTTGCAGTTTCTCCTATTCATAAGTATAGGAGTGAACATCTTTGTATTTCTATAGTCTTTGGTACAATATTCCAAACACTGTCATTTTGGCAGACTGGCTTCAATATAAGCTTTAGTTTTTAGACTAACAAGAAAGTTCTGAAACTTACAGGATGTTTGTATAGTACAATTACCTCTTATAGGTTAAAAAGATCAAGGAAATTTTGATTCCTCAGTTCATAATCCCTTTAAACTCCAATAACCTTTTGGACATATGGTTTTTTAACCACGCAAACAGCACTTGAGCTCAATTTATTCAGCTCAAAGGGCCATATAGTGTAGTTCCTTTCAGGAGAGCAAAATGAATCTGTTCCCAACCCCCCTGATTGTAAAGCAAAATATGATTGGTTGTAGCGAGAACATCCTACGACTGGTCAGCGCAACATAGATAGGCATTATCTGATTGGAGTAGACGGTGTGTGGAGTCCAGTGGCGCCTGCAGGTGTACGGCTGGACGCACTGTGCGTACCATGAGCGCTCAGACTGACCTGAGATTTGCAGCAGTAAAGTATAGGCCCGTGTGCCCCGTATTTCTGTCGACTGAACCAGCCATGCCATTAATAATGAATGTATCAGTCTTTTGCATGCCAAAGTCCATTTCTGCTTATAAACATTACGTCAAATAGAAAGAGAAAATCGTGCTACACACACTTTCATGAGATTGGGTTAGACTACAACAATTAATTTGTAGCCTATTTTACAAATGGGAATACAACGAATTCATGACAATGTTTTACATTCAAGCTACCCGTAAAATTTATAGTGAAAAGTTCTTTAAAATCATCTGGAATGTAATAAAGTCATTTTTAAAGCTGTTTTTAAAGCATTTGCCACATGGATTAAAAAATAGGCTAAAAAATAATTCACATATCAGATAAAATTGCATTGCAGAAAATCCTTTAAATTTTAAAAAGTCCAGAATTCAGAGCAACATAAAAATCAGAAAAAAAATATAATCGGGCCTGTTTTAGGCTTTTCCTTATTTTTATATTTTAGACGGTGATGAAAAATGACTCGCCATCTCTTCATTGGACGCGCCTTTAGAGAGAAATGCATCTTTACGGATTACATAATGAAAGAGTTTTTGTTTTCGATTTGAATTATTTCATTTAAAGTAGTAATTTAAAGCTTTCTATAGATATATTTATCATATTTGTGACCCTTTCGATTCATCATTGTGAAGACGAGACGGAAAGCGCATCCTCTGTTTTCCTTTTTATTTTATAAAAGCACAACGTTTTGCTGATATTGTGAATGCACACAAATAACAGTAGACCCTTTACAGTTCCGAATGATGTATTACTCTTACCTTTATCAACAAAAATTACAGCGTATTTTAAGCTGTTTCCACTATCAAGAAAAAAATGCAAGTGACCGCTCTGGTGCCTAGCGCACATTTGTATAGTTCAAACGTTTAAACTAACATTGTGATATGCTTGAACTGTTTATATCTATAGATTTTATTTTAGGCAAGTCGTGATGATTTGAGAAGGCTAAATTGATCAAACATAAGCTACGATCAGCTCACTGTCTGCCGCTGGCCGCTTGGTCGTTACTTAACCCCATATACCCCACACACAAAATGTCTGAATGTTATTGATCTCAATAATAAAATATTGTGTCTGTCATGTATCTTAAAGAAAAGCAGACACGCTTTTAAAGTGAAGTTAGTTTGAGAAATGCTCAAGTGTCATTTGTTTGCAGGTGATATTTGAGATTTATTGTAGCTTCTATCTGTGTAATGACATTCAGACATGTCTAGGCATGCCTTAAACCGATTGGAAGAGCCTAGTGATCCTGAAGACTGGATTGGCTGCTTCAGGTGTGTTTACCTGGAGCAGCACTAGACACCCAAGGATTAAGTAGCTTTGGGGTCACTGTATTTAAAGTGATTTAATAATCAGTGGAATTAATGTTGTGTTTCATTTCAGCAACAACACCAGTAATAAATACAGAGTAATATTACATTGTGGAATTAAGTTGTTTGTTCAGAGGCTTAGCAAGATAACTGGGACACTCTACAATGCAAAAACATTACCCTAACTCTAACAACAACAATGTCATGCAGCTTAAAAAACAGACAGCATCCAGACATCCAGGATGTTTTATTACAGTAATGAGAATTTTATGAGATTCATGAATGAGTTGTCACCTACCTTATTTTTGTTGATGTTGTTTGTTAATTCTCCTGCGCTCTAGTCCACGATGAGTTCCGCACCGCCGCAGTGGAGGGGCCGTTCCATGGCGTGGACCTTGAGGACTGTGGCTACAATGTCCCTCAGACCGACGAGTCCACATTGATGACCATCGCCTACATTATGGCGGGCATCTGTGCCCTATTTATGCTGCCTCTGTGCCTCATGGTCTGTCAGTGGCGTTTTACACGCTGCCTTCATCCGCTGGGCGCTGGAGATTTCTCTGATGACATATCCCTCCTAAAGTGAGCCATATCTAAACGCAGAATGATTTCAGTGCTTGTAAAACCGGCCGTCCTTGAGGGTCTCAATGAAGGGGAATTGATGACTACAGTGATTATAACTATATATGTTATAATTGTGCATATGCACACACACACACACACACACACCCCGATGGGCTGTCCCACCTTGGAGGATTTGGTACCCTCTGACCCTTTTTGAGCACATGTGAAATGTGAACGATCCTTTATCTTACAGATTTTTAAGTGTGGATAACTGTCCTGGGACTGTTCAAGTGAAGTTCTGTAAAGTTCTGTAAACCATGTGAGCGAGTGTGTCTGTGTTTGAAAGTTAGAGGGAGATTGTTCACTATATTAAGATGTCATGTTCTATAATATGATCAATATTGATTGATTTTCAAAATGAATAAGGGGTATAACAAAGTACTGTTTGAGTCACTGTTTATCACATACCAGTCCCCAAAAATACCATAAGGAACTCAAATTACTATTACTTACTAAGACAACATGATCTTGTGACTGTATTAATTGAAAGCTTACAGTTAATAGACCTATATGATTTGTAATAATGAATGTCGCTGGTAGAGAACATGTCCAGTCATATTTTACCCCAAAATCTAAAGGAAAAAATAATAAATTATATATAAACTTGAACCATATTTTAGGACCAAGAGTTTTTTTCTTATTTTCATGGCAGTTTTAGTAACAGTTTCTATTAAATTTTCATTACCTCAATGAAAATAAAATAATAAGATACTAATATTATTATATATTTAATATATTACTTAAACTGCTTTCCATTTTAATTTATGTAGTGGTCTTAAAATAGGATTAATTTTATTTATGCAAATAAAAAAATTATTGCAAATGAAAGAAAAAAAAAAAAAAGAAGGATTTTGCGGTCAGATGTTACCTGGACACGCTTTCTAAAGATTTACTCTAGAGCAGTCATATCTAAATTATGTAACAAATATTCATCAGCTTTTGAATCATATTTCTCTGGGCACATATGTAACTGTAATGCTGACTTCACATTGCAAATATGATTGCACACACACACACAGAGAGAGAGAAATGTGACCAAACAAGAAATGCACCTAAAACAATTGCTGCCTATTCTTGTGCATATAATAACTCACATTAGGAAAAGCACATACTCTCGTACATCATCTTAACCAAACCTTCAGATTAAGCCAGAACAAAACTTGTCTACACTGAAAGATCTGCAAAACAGGTTCCTACTGCTAACAAACTTAATGTATTAATGAAAATCCAAATTGGCAGCTCTTACATTTAATAAAGTATAATACACCATAATGCGTGGTCTTATTTCTTGGTGAGTATGTGATACAGCGTGGAAAGCTGCCCTTTGCGTCCCCCTTGTGGACAGAGTTAATCATTCCTGAGTTCTCAGCCAATTAATTCTGAGACTATAGAGATCACATAATTGTAGCTTTGATGGAAGATAATGTTAAACAAGTGTAATATGATTAAAGATTTTGTCTGCCTCCCAAACAACATTATGAAGCTTATACCGTTGCAGAATTTGGGTACTAAATAGGAAAAGAATCTACTTCCCACAGTTCTAGGTGTTATCAATGCCAGAATTTTGTCAATGCAGTGATTTATTTCTTGTTAATTTAGCCACTGTAGTAAAAAAACAGTTTTTTTCCAATATAGTTTTTTTGTTCTCCTGTAGGTAGAAACCTTCCACATATTGGGCCTCGTTTATCAATCTAATGTAGAAACGAGTGCAGATCCGAGCGCACAAATCAGCTTACGACAGAGCTCACGTGTGATTTATGTACGAAAGATTGCACGTTGATAAATGTGGCGGAAGAAAACAGTCGTCGTTTGAATATCACCCCGATTTAGAAGCCTCGCCCCTAGAGTTTACGACACGGAGAAACCAAACCCGGCCAAAAAGAGGAAGTGATCTCATGAAAGAGAAATTGATCGTACTCCAAAAACACCCTTTAACCTAATAATTGCAAAATATGGCATTCATTTATATGTATATTAAATACCAGTAAATATAACAAAACATTTATAAACATTATAAACACTATATAGATTATTTAGTTCTCCTTAATCCACAACAAATCCTTTAAATTTAACGGTATTACAGAACAAGAATGAAAAAAATGAGTAGCTATAAAATGTTATATTAAACTATGAAGTAAAACAGAAATTAGGCTATAGTGGCAGTCATTATAAACAGAACACAACTTCAAGCTAAAATTAATGTATTAAAGCGAAACTAAACGGCATTGGGCTCACAAGCCTCTTTCACTCGACATCCAAATGTTTCCATTTTTGATATGTAAAATTTGGTTGCTAAACTATTATATATGATGTAAACAAGGCTTTGTACTTCACTTGTGTTCCAATATCCACGTAAAACAACATCATCCTACACATGCGCAATACATGTTTGTTTCGGCGCTGCACGCTGATTTTACAGCGGACCTTGTAAATTATGCAGTGTAACATTTGTTTGGTTGACTGCATTTTAGTTTGATTAATGGCTGAAATGTCAAGTTAGTAACTCTGAAATGTTGTGTGTGTGTGTACCTTTTTTGCTATTCAGGTGGGGACTTAAACCTGAATACACACAGACTCATGGTTTAGGAAAATAATCAAAATGAACAAAATGCTGTCATTATACAATTCTCCGAAACTCTCTATACTGCAAGCAAGTTCAGGCTAACTCACAAACTTGCATACACGAGCTCAGACCTGGGGCCTCATTTATAACCGTTGCGTACGCACAAAACCAGCCCTGAAAGATGTGTACGCCACTTCCTACGCAAAAATTGGGATTTATAAAAACAAACTTGACGGGAAAATTTGCACAAATCCACACAAACTCTGACCCATGCGTATGCAAAATCTAGCTTTTGTGCATACGTACACTTTTAGGATGAAATCTACGGAGAGTTTTATAAATAAGGCCCCTGATCTGAGATTTGATCGTAGCCACCGCTCACGTCCTTTTTGATAAATTCCAAGTTTTGCATTGAAATGACCGTACGCCCAATTTTCGGTCGTACGTTTGTTTCAAAACTTAAGCCCAATGTGATTTTTTTTTTTTTTCCCAGATGCACTACACTTTAAGGGCTGTTCTCTTGAGGGTGCAAGAATACTCATTATAGGCCTTTATCACTCTTCTGCATTCGAAAAGCGAAAGCTTCAAATAGTAGTGTAGCCTGTATCAACGGCAGTGCCCATAGCACAACATTGTTGTACAGTTTATCCATAGACTGTTAAAAAAAGAAAAAAAGAAAATGGACGTAGTGTCCGTGACGTCACTCGTAGGTAGTAATTAATGAATAAATTATGATCAATCGTATCAAACGCTTTTTTAAGGTCAATGAACACTCCAAACTGCTTATGATCTCTAGCTTTTGTAATTTCTTCAACCAAATCAATTAATGCCATTGATGTGGAACTGTTTTGTCTGAATCCGTATTGACTGTCAGAAATTAATTTATGTCCATCTAAAAATTTCTCTAATCTATTATTAAATAATTTTTCTAGAATTTTAGAAAATTGTGGAAGTAAAGAAAATTTGAGAAGTTGTGTCTATCCCCAGTTTTACACAACGGAACCACTTTAGCTATTTTCATTTTATTTGGAAATTTACCAGTTTGAAATGATAGATTACAAATATATGTTACTAGTTTAGAGATCCCCTTAATAACTTTTTTTTACAATTTTCATATCAACGTCATTATAATCAGTAGATGTTTTATATTTACACTTATTTACAATATTTATTACTTATATATTATTTATTATATATAAATAACAATTGATGGTTTTTGCTAGGCCAGGGTATCTGCATGATATTTAAGCTTAAATTGCAAGACTTTTAAAGACCTTTTTTAAGACCTGCACAAAAAAATTAAAATAAATAAATAAATAAATAATAAAATTACTGTAAAAAGCATGATTTACAGTTCAAATGCAGGTTTTCACAAAAACAATCAAGTATTATATTAATTAAATAACATATAAATATGTTTTACTGCCTTAATTGTTTACATTTTATAACACATTATCTTCTTGTCGATCCACCAGTTCACATTTACAACTCGTGTGTTGGCTGCTTAAAAACATGGGTTGATTTTCACATTGGCCTTTGACAACAGCAGATGTGCGGGCTGATTGAAAATGGAAAATCATTGTCTTCCAGCAGGTGGCGCTTTCGGAACAGCAGCAGCACACAAAGCCCAACAGACAGACTCCACAAAGCAGCGAAGCAGATGACTTTGAAACATGCAGCGCTCATATTTATTCAATTAATAGCCTTTTTATGTTTAATCGCAATTCTTGTCTTTCAGTTCCCACATTTAAGACCTCCTGAAATCATAATTAAGACTTTCTTGTAACATTTAAGATTTTTTAAGGACCTGTCAACTTTCCTAATTTTTGAAAATGCCATTGTTTTTCACCCACTGAAAGTTTCATCTGTCTGTGCGCAGCGGGCTGCTCTCTGCTCTCATCACTGCACGCAAGACTGCACCCAAACGGCTCTAGAGCTGACCTTGATCTGCTAGATATAAATTTGATTTATTAGGAATTAACATTTGGTATTTATTTCATTATGTCAAAAGCCTTCACGGATTCGGACCGGAGTCCACTACCGTAAAGACTACAAAAGCTGCGCCAGTTGAAATAGAAGCGCCCCGTCAGGTTTTAAATCTTAACCTTCTGTTTTGGCTGTAGGTCCGGGTCCATACGGGACGGCTTCTGGGTCTGGGTCCGGACCCGGACCGCGATCCACCTGTTAGTGACCTATGACCTAGGGGAAGCGAATAAATGTTGAACAGAAGAGGTCCAACAACCGAGCCTTGAGGGACACCTTGAGAGAGAAAACAAGATGATGATTTAAAGTTATGAACACTAATAAAATAAATGTATATCTGAGAGATATGATATGATGCTTGTAGCTGTGAAGCAACCACTTTTTCAAGCAGTTTGGAAACGAAAAAGAGATTAGATATAGGTCTGAAGTTATTCATAACAGATGAATCTAGTCCAGGTTTCTTTAAGATGGGAGTGATCTCAGCCATTTTTAATGATAGTGGAACAGACCCAGAAGAAATAGAACAGTTTGTCAAGTGAGCAGTAGGAGATGCTATTACAGAAAGACAGTTTTTAAGAAGTAGCGTAGGCGCTGGATCTAACTGGCAGGCTGGATCTAGATGAGCTTGCTTGAGTAATTAAGACACTAACAGAGGATGGGCTGGTGAGAGTAAAGTTAGACAGGACATGTTCTATGGACTGCGGTGGAGACCAGTTAGAATAAACATCTGATGAATTCATTGAAAATGTTGCGTAAATAGATTTTATTTTATTCTCAATAATATTATGAATTGGAGGGTTAATGAATTTGTTAACAGTTCGAAAATTAATGTCTCAGGGCTACTATTAGCTGTATTAATTATGGCGGAGTAATATGCTGTGTGTTTGGCATTAAGATCAGACTTATATTTCAACTGGTTATCACAAAAATCTTGATAATTCACCTACAGGCCGCTTTTCCTATATCTGCGCTCAAGACGTCTGCCAGTTTGTTTAAGTACACATAGCTCAGATGTATACCAAAGGGACGCATGAGATGAAGGTACCACCTTACTTATCATAAGGGCATGTTTGTCCAAAGCTTAAGAGATAGCAGTATTATAGATAGAATGGACAGCATTTGGACAGGAAATTCAGAGTACAGACAGTGAATATTCATTAATGGAGGACAGAGGATCAACAGATTTAACATTAATTAATAAAAGTTTTGTAAGGAGGCTCTGGAAAAGGAAAATCAAATCTTACTTTTATCAGGTTATGATCAGATATACCAGTTTGTGAGCCAGAGACAGAGACATTATTAATTCCAGAGGAACAAATTAGATTAAGTGTATGACCACGGCTATGAGTAGAGAAATTGACATGTTGTACAAGACCAAAATTATCCAAAGTTAATTAAGATCATTACAACATACAGAGTCAATATGTACATTGAAATCACTGAGCAGGATAACATAAGAGGATACAGCATAGGCCAAAGTAGCTCATTGAGCTGGTAAGCCAGAGGCTTAGGACGACGATATATTAATATGATCAAAAGAGTGGTATGAGCAAGAACTTTGAACGCCATGTATTTAAAAGTTTTCACATTATGAAATTCAGTAATGACAGTTTTCATAACATCCCTATAGATAAATGCAAAGCCACCATCAGTGAGACATGGCTTAAACAGATACTTACTGTATATCCAGAGGGAGTGAGGAGGTTTACATGATATAGTAATTTGGTAACTGGCAGGTTTCTGTGAGAAGCAGCATATCAATAATTAATTCATGGAGGAAAGATGCTTTTTCTGTCAGTGAATGGCAGTTAAGAAGCTCAAAGTTTTGGGACAGACTAAATGCTACTTTCATGTCACAACGATGCCAATCCTCCCTAGCCAAGGACCTTAATGAAGCAGTGTTTCTCAGACGAGCTGGAGATGTAGTTCTGTGAGCAGCAAGTCTGCTAGACCAAATAGCTGGAATACAGTGCGGAGATGTGTAATGTTCAAACGCACATGCCTAGTAGAGCGATGAACGTAGCGTGGATGACCCATGTTTCCAGGCTGAAATTCCATTTGTTCGTTCAGCTACACCAGGAGTAGGCAAGTTCGCTCCAACCCTAATCAAACACACCTGAACAAGCTAATCGATATCTTCAAAATTACTAAAGCTATAGGCAGGTGAGGGTTTTTCTTCTTCTTCTTCAGGGTTGGAGCTAAACTCTGCAGGACTGTGGCTCTCTAGGAACGAACTTGCCTACCCCTGAGCTACATGGACGTCATCAAATCAGGCTTCGGTATTTTGGAGAAACTGTTATTGTAAATAATATATAATGTAATAATATATAATTGTAAATAATATACAGTATAATGATATATACTTAAAAAAATTGTGTAAGTAGTAAAACAATACAAACACAAAAGGGGCAAAGAATGTGTTTTTCCATGAATTATGCTATGTTAGCAATAACGTTACCTAGATTGTTTGGTAGCTTGTTTAATACCATACCTTGTTGGATAGTAAGTCACCCACTACAACTAACATGGTGATAAGCCTGTGTGTGAACTGATATTAGGCTAATATTGTAGATCTACCATTGAGTTGTGTTTTGCTCAATATGATGTTAAGTGGCAGATCAGTGGGTTTGCTGCAGTTGAATATCAAAGTAAGAGACGTTCTCTGTCCCAGACGAAACCAAAAATACTATGTGGAGGATGCAAGATAATTTAATAATTATAATATGACGGTGTGGTGAACCTTATCTCAATTCACAGGCGAGGAGCAATGAGATGAGGAGACGTTGGAGAAACTTAAACAAATTAAACCATTTGAAACCATTTTCTTTAATGAAACCAACCAAAGAGAATACAAGCAGAAACATGGACGAGGGAATGACGTTTAACACCGGACGCCAGACACTGGGAAACACAGGGCTTAAGTAACGATGAACTAAACGAGGGAATAAACGAGATAGCTGAATCAAATGAGCAACACCTGGGAACAATGAAACACAATAGGAACAGGAAGAATGAAATATGGGCATGGAAATACATGGGAAAACTGGGTCATGGGGAGCACATTGGGAGAAACACACTGTGGCGAGTGGGGCGGGTCGAGAGCCGTGGGAACGGAGCGGGGCCGGTGGAGTGAATGATGAGCGACACCTGCGCCACTCACCGGTCTCGAGTCCCACGGAGGAGCTCCGGAGGGATTAAAGGAGGAGTGACGACAGGGCAAGACGAGAGAGGACCAGGCCTGGACTCTGATTTGTGTTTTGTGTGCGGCAGTCGTCCGTGAGGGGCTGCCGCTTTACTTTTATGTTTGGTTATTTTATTAAAACCTTGTTTGAATGTTCGCCGGTTCCCGCCTCTTTCTTCCCGATCTATGAACTGTGTTACATCTGTTTATTTAACTTTTTAGAATTCAGGCAATATAACCATCTCATCAGATTTAAAGTGAGTCATATTTCATCTGAAATTCTCAAAATCTGAATGAAACGTGAGCACAGGCATGACAGTATTGCTCACAAGGCATACTACAGACAAAAGTGCATTTGCACGTCTTATCTACTTATTTATAGACTTAAACAAGGCATGGTTCTGTGTGTGATATTGTAAAGAAGTAGTTCTTCAAGTGTTCTAAATATTTTCATTTCAAATATATTACAGTTTTTCTCGATTGCTAACACACTATAACTGATTAATTTGGCCCATTTTTCCAAACCATTCATACAGTTCTCAAAACAAAGACATGTTTCTCAAAACTTTTAACACATTTCACCTGTTTGCACACACGTTCCAATTTGCTCAGTGTTTTCTGCAAAACTCTACACAAAAACGCCATCATTTTGCACAGGTTTAACCATGTTCTCATTTAGAAAACACAAACACACAATATAATTAACTCAAGCATCAAAAAATGAACACAAACAGCACATGTTTATCCATGTGTGAACATTCAGTAGCAAAACTGATGACACACAGGTCAGAATCTCAGGATGGTTATGTGTTTTCGAAAATGAATCCTGGTAGTGGGAGACAAAGAGGAATAGGAGGAGAAAAGAAAAAAATTAAGGGGATGAGGTCAAAGGTTGTTTGTTCCTGTTGAAATACAAAGCACTATAGTTGACCATGTTCTTCTGCATGGACTGACCGTGAGGGAAGATGGCCTACAGGCTCATCTACAGGGTTTCAATACTACTGACACATACAATATAATTACAGTACATAGCAGCAGTACTTCAGATGAGACATCTTTCATTATTCTATGTACAGTAAATAATGTAGCACATGTTGTACACCCTCAAACTCATTACTGTTGAAATGATTTGTAGCCAAGTAGTCCTTACATCTACTCTATTTTTGCAGAACTGAGACACGACTGTCCAGGGAAGACTAAGAAACCGCTATAACAAATAAGGATACTACCAATACTGTAATGCAATTTGGCTGAGGATGCTGAATGAATGAATGAATGAATGAATGAATTTATTTATTTATTTATTTATTCATTCACAGTAACTGACAGTATAGTCCAGTGTGTGTTTACTGTATATTCAGTTGTTTGGTCTTTGAACTTTTCTCTTCTAGTGCTTTTCATCTACTGTAAGATATCTTTACAGTCGTGTAATGAAAGTAAACTTTTCTTAAAGTTAATTGCTGAATTTTACTGTATCTGCACTCCTTTATTTATGCTGTATACTGTAACAGACATTGACTAGCAAATGGATTCCTATTTCCCAAAAGGAGGTTTTTGTAACAGTGTTTTGAATTGATCTCACTAGTGTTCTCTAGACAGGAACGTAGTCTGAGTATTTGACAGGTTTGTGTATCATCTGAGGCCAAAGTTTGAGTCTGACAAAAGAGAATATGTTTTTGACTAAACTATTTGATTTTGACCTGGAAGTTTGAAGTTTGCACAAGTTGGTGTGTAATTTTGAGATTGTGTTTATAGTTGTGAGAAAATGGTGAATTGTTTCATGAATTGTGTGTTAGCAATCGAGAAAAACTGTAAGACATTAGTGGAATATATATTTCTTTAAAATTCTAATATTTTCTGTTTTTCTGTATTCATTAGGCCAGTTATTCACTTCCCGAACCGTTCACACATTATTTCACCAAAGCAATGTATTTTCATTAGAGTAGTGATTAATGTCAGTGAGTCGTTTCACTCAAGATCAAGTCTAAATTTAGTCTCTTTTTTAATGTAACATTTAACTGCAATCTCAACAAATCACATAAAAGAAAATCATCAATTGTGTAGATAGTATTTATTTTAATACAAAGCATATCAAAATCACAATGATGACACTGATGTTATCTAGACAGCATTAGACATAATTCTAAAGCTAAACACTCGTGCACCGTAAACTGAGCCATTTTAAGGCAAAATACTGGCTTTCAAAGGCACGTTGAAGTGTGCTTCTGTCTATGAATTCATATGTTGAGAAAAAATAAAATTTGTATACCAAAATTTGCTTTGAATGAATAGCTTTACTACACTGCACACCTGGATAACGCTCTTCTCCATCATTTGATCATCACTGGCTGATTTACTGTCAGGCAAAAGAATATGTAATACTACATATAGAAGATGCAGGTTTTTGCACTGAAATATCTCATGCAAAAGTGGTGCAGTTGAATTTGTCCGGTTCAACTGAGGTCAGCTGAGACACTTCAAATCCACATATTTAAACACACAGTGTTTCTCATCATGAAAGACAGTGCTGAAAATGTGAGCATGCAAATATCCGCACGAGGTGACTGACACAACATTTTGTAGGGGCTGTCATGTTCATTTTGGTCTTCAATCTTTCATGTGTGCAGAGAGCAGAACTGTCCATCACAGATGATTCCAACTGAACGCTGGTTCACATGAACATCATTTATATAGTAAATCATTTGTCATCCAATGTTACATGTATCTAAAGCGCTGTGGCTCATTAAAATTATAATATACAGTTACATCTGTCGTATATTAATGTACCTCTGCCAATCTTAGTACCACATTACAGTGAGGAGAAAAAAAAAAAAAAAAAAAGACAATACCAAATATTTTCCAAAGATTAGTTCTATGATGTAATATAATTTCGTTTCAAAGTGTCTCTTTCAGTGATTTAAATTTCAGATTAGGTTAAAGGCTGTACTGGAAGAAATTATTTTAACAAATGACCATATTTATCATGCTAAAAATATTTTAAAAGAATTGCAAAATAATCATCTAAAATGTCATCTGTATTTGAACTGAAACAGCCTTTTTAATATTATCATAACATGATAATATTATGGTAAATGTACATCAAAATCCATGTCAGGTAAAAAAGAAAATGCATAAACAATGAAATACAAACAATATAATGACAAAAATGATTAGTGCAAAATATAAATGTACAAAAAAACATTAAGAAACAAGAAAAAACACTGTGCTTGAGTCTGGGGCAGGGCCTCTGATGAGCAAAGACCTGTTGTATGTGCAGCCTTACACAGCTTAGTCTAGTCTACTGCCCTTTCTGCTCCTCTAAACCGTAAGAGAAACCACTACACTGGTCTCAAACCAATGCTAAAAAACCCTGCTGATTCAGAAAAGCTCAGAAACAGAGTTATAAAAACTGTACGCATACACCTGGAGGTTAGTCTGTAGGTCACACACATGAACAAATGACATGATCACTGAGGATTTGGTTTGACATGTTAGACCTAGCACAGAATACTATCGTCATCCTCCATGTGTTTCTTTGGATAAAGATGCTGGTCAAGAGACATGTCTCAGCGGACAGAAACAGATTGAGTACTTTGACCAGTTTTGTCCCATTCTAGAGACTGGCAGTGTCAAGCTAGTTTGCGGCATTCGCTTAATCTGACCTTTGTGTCATTGGTCATTGTAAATCCAAGCATCTCCTGAGTTGATGATGACTGTATTGTGTGATTAATATCAGCAGAAAGCTAACTTTAGTACCTTACAGAAAAGGGGCTTTAACCGGTCAGATTCCAGCCGACTGATATCAGTCTCATACGACTGCAGGAGGTGCGCCGACTCTCAGGACGTTTTTTGGAACAAGGGTTTTAATGTGATAAAAGCATGCAACAAGATATTTGATTTGTTGCTCATTTTCCATACACTACAAACACTCTTAAAAATGAGGTTCCATTAAGAATCAGTGACATCTTTCCATTGAACAAAAGGGTCTTCAGATCATTAAAAATGTTCTTCACTCTAAGACGAGAGAAAGGTTCTTTGAGAAGCCCAAAATTGTTCTTCAATTACATCACTGCCAAAAACACCCTTTTGGAACCTTTGTTTTAAAGAGTGTGCAGTAGTTGCTTGAACAATGCCATGCGTTTATTCTTGGTGCTTTCTTTCTGGCCCAATTTAAAAAAAGCCCACTCCCATGTCTCCCATGTACCTTTTATAAACTAAATGACTTTAAAATGTAATACACCTCCTAAACAAGTCGTACTAATGCCGGGAACACACTGCATGATTTTCAGAGTCAATCTAGTACCGTCTAGCTGCTGTTGTGTGCACACTACACGGCAGAGCGTCACACATTACACAACCTTTCCAGTGATAACTCTGGTCTACCAACTATATTTCACAACCAAACACTCACAGGAAGTGATACAGGAAATAACGTAAAAGCACGTGTGACACAGGCTTTCCTGTTAGAAATTGTAGTCCACAAGAAGTTTGCGTTACAAGTTGTCTTTATGCTGGCTTGCAGTAAAACAAAGTAAAAAGAGAGAATGGATGCTTGCAGAGGTCATGTGTGTTCTGTTGCAGGTCTAGGACTCCTCCCCTGAACTGTCCCTTGCCCTGTATCTTGCTCTCTGATTGGTTGTAGGTCATCGCCGATGTCATTTCCAGTCAAAACACATTTCACACTGCAGGACTCTATGCAATTTCAGGCATTTGTCAGCGATTTCCACAAAACTGTTGGTGAGTGAAAATCATGGCTAAAATCGTGCAGTGGGAACCTCGCATAAGTACGATCAACAACAAGCAAACACCACTAAATACTCTTCAATATATCTGCAATATAGCTTAGTGCTGCACACATCATTTATCAAAATGGACAGACAAATGTGACCCTGGACCACAAAACCAGTCATAAGGGTCAATTTTGTGAAATTGTGATTTATACATGAATAAATAATATTTCCATTGATGTATGGTTTGTTAGGATCGAACAATATTTGGCTGAGATACAACTGTTTGAAAATCTGGAATCTGAGGGTGCAAAAAAAAAGTAAAGTAAATCTCCTTTAAAGTTGTTCAAATGAAGTTCTTAGCAATGCATATTACTAATCAAAAATGAAGTTTTGATATATTTACAGTAGGAAATTTACAAAATGTCTTCATGGAACACGATCTTTACGTAATATTCTAATGATTTTTGGCATAAAAAAATGGATAATTTTGACCCATACAATGTATTGTTGGCTATTGCTACAAATATACTTGTGCTGCTTATGACTGCTTCTGTGCTGCAGAGACACATGTATGACTTTTTCCTGGAAAATTAGTACATTGTTTCTGGTCATGACAGAGTGTAAGACAAAAACTACGATTGATTTGATTTCTCATGACCCACACTGAACATAAAGGACAATTTGGAATGAAAAGGAAACATGCTTGTCTGAAAAGCATAAACAAAGATGTAATTGATTGAATGTCTGGCCGAGTGTGTGGCATGTTTGTGCAAAATGATGGGGCAGGAGCAATAGCTCAGCTCTCCACGAGAGGCAGTCTAGGTCACTTTCAGTCACTGCCACGGCGCTCTCTTCTTCTCGTCTCTGTCCTCCGGCGACGGCCCTTCAGAGGGCGGCACTGGGGTGGAGCAGGACGAGGGCTGGAGCAGCGGGGTGGGTCCGGGCCCCGTCAGGGTCAGACTCTCCATGGAGTCTGCGTTTAGGAGGCGCTGGTTCTCATGCTGGGGGCAGATCACGTAGCGGTTGGGGTGGTGCACTTCTACAGTGGCCACTGAGCCCGAACCCTTCAGGGCCCCGAGAGCACACGGGACACCCATTATGGGATCACGGCCCCCCACGGCCCCCAGTTCTCCGGAGGTCTCCTCCATATTGACATAGAGTATCTCATCCGGGTCTTGGCTCGGAAGATCTTCCAGGACCTTCTCGAGTTCGCAGCACAAGATCTCGAAGCTCGGCCTGTCCTTCGGGCTCAACAGCCAGCAGGAAAACATCAGGGAATAGCTGTGAGAAAAGAGAGACGCACCGATGGACAGAATGTCAAACATTGCTTGTCTCATGATTGTTTGTGGTGTTTGAATGTTGCAAAACATGACAGATATTTGAGAGCCAATGTGAGAGGACAATTTTCACAAAAAACAACTTGTATTTCAGTCTTTTCCTCACACGGTGCTCTGGTTTGACTGTAATACAGCACACGAGTTGGGCTGGGAACCGTTTTCAGGCTTTTAATACTGGACTGAACACCATACTAAAATACAGATGGTGTTACTTGCACTACTATTCAGCAGTACCACAAAAAATAAATAAAAAGATTAAATGATTAGCCGAGTTTGCAGTCTGAATTGCTGAAACCAGTTTGGAACTCAAGTTCAGTCAACAGCATTCATAGCCCAGCAGTGCTACTTCCTTTAAAGCAATGCTCATGTTGAGGTCGAGAGTAGTGTTAACCAGAGGTTAAATACATGTTAACCCAGGTCTAAGCACAGTGTGAAAAGCCAAACAGGTTTTTGAAAGGCATACTCACATACTGTCCAGGCAGTCTGGAGGCTGTTTCAGACGGTTGCCCTGCCTCAGATAATCATAGATTTCACTGTTTTCCACTCCAGGGTACGGTGTCTGACCTCGAGTCGCGATCTCCCACATGGTTACTCCAAATGACCACTGCAGAGGACAGACAAATGCACCTTTATGAACAGTATGAATGCTGAGAAACAGAGCAGTAGATGCAAAACAACAGTCGATATCGTTTCAGAGGTGTAGCAAGTTATAATATTTTGGAATCTTTGTAATAATGTGCATCATTCTCCATAAGACCAGGCACATGTATTAATGTCAGTTATGAATCTCTCTGTACGCTGTACATTGTTTTTAATGCTCTAGTGTGAACAAAGATCAGAAACACGTCCGCTTGTTCAAGCTCTGGAATGCTCAGAATCGGTTCTTCATTCTGTTTATCAAATCGAGGACATCTTACCACGTCACTCTTAGTGGTGTACACTCTGTCCGCCAGACTCTCGATGGCGATCCACTTGACAGGCATCTTAGAGATGCGCCCTTGTCTGTAGTAGTCTCCATTATAGATCTTCTTAGACAAGCCAAAGTCCGCCACGCACACATTCATGTTCTCATTTAACCTGGTTATCAAACACAACACTCAGATCAGTATATTACATGTAGATCTCTGCAGTAAGCAGCAGCGTGTGAAGCATATGAGCAGTGTTTGTTTCCCATCAGCACTCACATGCAGTTTCGAGCCGCCAGGTCTCTGTGGATGAAGTTTTTTCTGCTCAGGTACTCCATTCCTCTGGCGATATCCGTCATGAACTTCACCAGCATCTGAGAGGGCAGATACTACACAGAAGAGACAGAGATATTCTAGATATTTAAAACATCAAACAGCTGTACAAAGCTTTGACAGGTAGGTGGTGCCAGAGACTTTCCCATATTCTGCTCTGACCGCAGACAATAACAGAAATCATAGACCAGTGGGCTTTAAAAGCACTTCTGCGGTAAACACGTTCCTGAGAGAATGCACTGTGTGCCTGACGTCTGTGCTTTAGAGGAACTTCATTTATGATTACAAAGGAGTTTCACAACTCCGACCATGAGGATGTGCATCTAACCACAAAACAAACCGGTCATCAATTATATCTTGACAGAATCATTCACTGTGATTGCATCACGGCCTTGCTTTCCTTCAGTGTTCACATTCATCAGGGATGGTGTAATGTTTGTGAAAAAGATTTCTTTTAGAGAATAATGCTGGTGCCAGATAGGACAGTCTGTGTCTGCAAGAGTCATCGGTTCAAATTTGTGCATAAAATCCAAAAATTTTTCCCATTTATTTTTAGATTTAGATTTTTGTTTTGTTTTGAGATAAATGTATTATTATTTAAAGGAACTGCTCACCCAAATCCCAAATTTACTCACATTATGTGGTTCCAACATAGTTAGTTGGTTACTATGAACATTTTTATACTGCTTTCATTTTATGAAAAAGAGCAGCATGACCATGAACATCTTTTCTGAAAGAAAGTCACACAGACCTTTCATTTCTGGGTGAAATATTGTTTTAAAAGGGAACTTCCACTCTTTAAGTGTTAATCAATGCTGAAACACTCTTCTGATCGCTGTCTTAATGCACTTTGCCATATATCCATATTATCCTTTTCTCTTATGTCTGTCTCCAGTGCTTCACTCACCACGGGTGCGTCTCCGAGTCTGGAGTACAGCAGGTAGCTGTGGAGGTCTCCGTGCTTCATGTAGGGAAGAATGACCACAGGAGACGGATAGCCTTCGCTCTCCACCGTCTGCAGACACACACCTGTCACACAACACACAATCCATCACTCTCACCAGCCTGAACCCACCGAAACCAAGCTGACACCGCTCGCTTTCTCAAGAAGTGTTCCTAGTCTTATTGTGCATGATTCACTAGTGTACGTTATTTTAAAAAATCAATAAAAATGTACAGTGGTCACTTTCCAGACCTCTGTAATGGCAGGGAAAGTAATATCAACCATTCAGATTTTTCACATTTTCTGAACACAGTGTCAGTAGCGCAAGTCTAATCGCTCAGAATATTCAGTAAGAAATATTCACTTTACTATTTTAGTCTGAAAACATAATCATGCTGCCGTTTGTTTTTATTCTGAGCTCATTCAAGTTTGCCACAACTTCTTTCGTGTCCTTATTTATGTAATTAAAACCGTCTCAGCTACTGATTACGAAGTAGTTTAGTAATTCTATGTGCAAGTATTAATATACTGTCTTCATGTGTTTTCAGAGCAACTAATCTGACCTATAAAATGCTGGAGATAGTTGACCATGTGACCGGCCTCCTGTGACTGTATTTGGCAAGATGGAGGAGAAGTCCATGTTACTGTAAGTAAAACTTTCTTGTAGTTTTTTCCAGGAGACTGAGAGCGTGATCACTCTTACCTAGAAGCCGCATGACGTTCTGATGATCGAACTCCTTCATGCACGCCGCCTCTCTCAGGAAATCTTCCATTTCAGTGCGAGTGCAGATAGCGACTGACCAAAACACAGCAGAGCACGAGGTTAGTCTGATGAAAATGTTTGCAGGTGTTTTCAGAGACGCTGCAGTTGCTATTGACTCACTTTTCATGGTCTTCACTGCCACTTTGAGCACAGAGTCCTCCTGAGTGAGCAAACCCTCCATGACCGAGCCGAACTCGCCTGCACACACACACACACACACCGTTACAATCCGGTCAGCAGTCCAGACAGTACAGCACACTGATGCCTGCAGCTCACCTTCCCCGAGTGTTTTTCCCAGCGTTAGCTTGTGTCTGTCCACCATCACGTCCTGCAGCTTCTGCTTGAGCTCATCGCTGATCCCCAGAGAGTTTACTGAGAAAAGAACGAGTCATCTGAGATTAGCATCAGATTTCAGAGCCTCTTTGAATGTTTTCAACAACATGTGAAAAAAAAACAATGTATTCTTTGGTTTTGGCATTGATATCATGCTGTTTGCTCTCTGTACTGTTATATGATCATCAAGTGACACAATCAACCAAAGTCAGCTGAGAGTTAAAGGTGATATCTGACGCTGAATACACAATGATTTTGTTTGCACTCGCTTTATTTCAAGCGAGTTTACAAGAACCTGCTTATCATGTTATGTTCATGAAGTCTAAACATTTTTGAAGAGGTTGTGTTTTATTTCTATTCAGATAAAATCAGAGGCACTTTGAAAATAAATGAAAGTCAAATTTCTTTTATGAGAATGAATTTCACTCACAGAGAATTTCCATGTGAAAACAAGACTTTTGCTTCATAATATTCTAATAATAATAACAACAAACAAAATACTACTACTAATAATAATAATAATAATGAGACCATATTCTGGTGGTCTGAAGTCTCAAAAACTTGATATAAGTGTGCATAAAATTAACCCTATAAACAAAAAAATGAGCAAAAAGCAGAAGAGCAGGTGCGCTAAAAATCAAGCTTCATCCTTGAGTTTTCCTAATTCAAGATTCAGTTTCACTCTGAAACACATGACGATACAGAAGTAGCACATTTGTTCATGAGCTTTGTTAATATAATGTTCATATAATCTCAAGTGTGATGAAATCGAACCGAGTCCAGGATAGAGGGCTCAAGCTCCAAACTCGACTCCAGAACTATGGATGGAGTAATGAAAGAGTGACTGAAGAACTGTGGCGATAGTGACACAAGCAGCTCTTTATATTTTCATTGACAAGATTAGATGAATAAGCTTTTCCCAATAGCCTCTATCTGAAGAACGCCACTGACGTTCCTGAAGATTGTTTTGCCCTTCAAATGAACCCAGATGGCAATCGAGAGAGTAGGGATAGATAGAGAGAGAGTGAGTGCAAAAAACTGAAAAAAGGATTGTAAGATGACATAAACCCTCCACCCTTTACTACTGCTCAAAACCAAGCTCACGCTATCATGAGCGTCCGCCATCTCAACACATGACGTCAGGCTTCGCTGGAACGCTCCGCATCAGAAACCGAATGCAATGCAGACCTTGAGACGTGCAGAAGTTCAGCTTTGTTTCAGTGACTCAGCTCAGGACAGCAGTGAGATATGCATGGAGTTAAGCATAAAGCACAACTCCTTTCCTCTGAACTCATTCTCAGTTCACAGGGGAGAAAATTAATCAAAGATTGGAAAAACTTATTGAATGCACTTGGATGGATGTCTGCTCCTGATGTTAAAGCAATATTTCAGGTTCGAAGTTATGCTCAACTGCATTAATGGCATAATGTTTATTATAACAAAAATGGGTAACACTTTAGAATACTGTTCCTTCATTAATGAATAGGAACAAGTGACTAATGCACTATTAACACTCTAGTAACTACTATTACTTAATAGTAGGAGTTGCAGCTTCTTCATCCGGATCAGATTCTGGGTCAAACTGAAAAGCTTGAAGGACTGCGTGTCTGAGCCACTGCGATACATCCACTGTCAACATTAGCGCATGGTAGCGCAAGCTGGTTAAGGCCACACCCCCACCCTCCACCTTGCCCCGCCTCTCTCCTCCTCATTAGCATTTAAAGCTACAGACACAGAAATGGCACGTCCTACGGAAAGCTCAATGTGGGACTGGCTCGTAGAGGCTGAAATTCTGCACCAAGGCTGAATTTCAGGAAAGAGACTTCAGATACAGCACTAGGGACCGCTTAGGCCTATATAAAAGCATCCAAAAAGCAGCATGTCATGGGACCTTTAAGAAGGTATGAAAAAATAATAGTTACTAATTAGCTAATAGTGAACTACCACATTCGACTAAGTACTATTACTTACTAATTCATTAAAGAGTTTCTTGTTAGTTACTAGTATTTACTAGAGTGTTAATGTTGCGTTACTCATGTGTTCTTGTGTAGTTATTCATTAATGATGGAGCAGTATTCTAAAGTGTTACCCAAAAATGTATTTTTAATTGTCCCTCCCTTAAAATTGAGGTTATATTGAGGCATTTCCAATGGATGTAAATGAGAAAAACAAAACAAATAAAAACATATGCATTAAAATACTCAGTTTTTGTTAACATGATTTTAACGTGTGATTTTCTGTTTCTGTAAGGCATTGCTGTCTTCTGTAGAGCTGCTTTACAGCTGAATCACTTCTTACAGCATCAACATGTTATTGAACTGAACTGAATCAACAGCGAACCAACTAAAGATGAATAACAACATTGCTGCCTATTGCCTACAGCTGACCGATTAACCTCACACTATTTATCTGAACTGACTTGAGCTGAATAATATCACTGCTATCTCATCATCTGTTATGCGTTCAGTGATAAAATGTCCAAGGTATTTTACTTTCGCACACACAGTGAGACTATTGTATAAAGTGCTATAGAAATATATATTCTTTTTTTTCAAGAGTGGTATTCTCATCTAGAAATTTGTTAAAAGATGTAAAATTTCACATTAAGCTAGATGAATAAATGCTGTAAGAGTGTTGTTCATTATTATTTCATGTTAGCTGGATCACTTTCAAGCTTATGGATAGGTGTTTGTTGAGTAAAAGTAATACTGATATAAGCACTCTATATAAGAACCTGGACAACATTATAATACAAACTGTTTACAAGCATGTAATGTATAGTAATACCGGCATATTATTACCAAAGTGTTGTGTCATGGGTGTGTGTGGCATTAACAGTATGTGCGTCTGTTTGCTGAGGTTTATTACTTCCAGCTGTGACTTTATTATGATTTCTACAGGAATCTACACCAGCAAGTTTCACAGGACACACGTGTGTGTGTGTGTGTGTGTGGGTGGGTGCGCGCGCGCGCGTTTTTGTGAAAAGTATAACTGTATAATGACAAATGTATATTGTATAATAACAAAGGTATGGCAGGCATTACAAGGAGAAGGTGACATCTCAGGACATTGACCCATGTCCCCACTTTTCAAAACGCTTATAAATCACTCAGAATGAGGTTTTTTTGGGGAAAGTTGAAATGCACAGTCTCCTGTAAGGGGTAGGTTTAGGTGTAGGGTTGGTGTAGGACAATAGCACATACAGTAAGTACAGTATAAAAACCATTACGCCTATGGAGAGTCCCCACTTTTCACAAAAACTAACATGTGTGTGTGTGTGTGTGTGTGTGTGTGTGTGTACCTTGTATTCCCTGCATTATAAGGACCAAATGTCCCCACAAGGATAGTGACACCAGTAAATGTAGGTCCCCATGAGGAAACAAGCTTATAAATCATATAGAATGAAGTGTTTTGAGAATGTAAAAATGCTTTGTGTGAGGGGTAGGTGTAGGTGTGGGGTTAGGTTAGGTTAAGAGGATAGAAAATACAGTTTGTACAGTATAAAAACCATTAGGTCTATGCAATGAACCCATAAAATGAGAATGTGAATTTGTTATCTGTTGGTCTCTGTTTCTCTGTAAACTTTTCCTCTCTCTATCCAGTTTTGTTGCTCCTGCATGTTGAGGCACATCGGTATCAAACTGTCCCTGGCAGAGACAAATCCACCAGTTTTGAGGGTGAAACGTGATAGCAGGTTATGAGTGCACGCTCATTTCCTTAACAACTCTGTCAAACAACAGTGAAGACATCTCACATGCGTGCAGAAGGGAGTCTGGCTGATCTTACACTCTTGAGAACATTAAATATATATATATAACTCACATCACGATCATGATCATGAGAGACATAGCAGTACTTGCAAGACAGGTTTCAGGTTTAAGGTCAGTTTAGGTTTTAGTCTTCAGCCTGTGCAAGTGAATCACTGCTGTCATGGCACTCATGAAGCTGGATGTGAGAATCAACACAACACAACAGCTTCTTTGCATTAAGACCACAACATGTGGTTCTAAACCACCAATCTGCAGTGTGACACTTTCCTGTAGCTCAGACAGAACAGCAGTGGCATTAACAATACCAAAGTCATGGGTTTGACAGCCAGGGAAATGGTTGAACGTTGAGCTTTCTAACAATAGTATGAAAGTCATATTTTCAAACTTTGAATTAATAATAATCATATAACTTAGGTAAAAAAGAAAACTAGAACGTCCACCTAAGACGTGAAGGAATTCCCACTGATCAGTTCTCGAGCAGGTGTTCCTGATCTAGTTACAGCTACATGTGCGAGCGAGTACAGACTTAAATGTTCAAATGTTACTGGAGAGAACGCAAACTCACGTGTGGCTTCTGTTGTGCGTCGGCTGTAGGTTCGACGAGCTCGGTATCGAACGACGAGTTCACCGCTCTCCATCATGGGTTCAAACGCCTCACTTTACAAATACACACACAAATGCACATCTTTAAGCCCACATATTCTTCACATGGAACACTACCTCTTAGTATTTTTCATTTCTTTATTCAGTTATGATTTTGGTAATGTTATTCCTAAACTATACCTGTTGTAAACATTGCTAAAAAAAAAAAAAAAAAAAGATTGAAAATTGACCACTTCAGGATGAGAGTTTTGTGCTTTCTAGTCCCTGTCCATTAGCTCTTGTCCCATGTAGGGTTATGAGGAGATGCTGGAAACTATTCCAACATCCTGGACAGATGACCAGTCCAAGATTAACATCACACTTACAATCATGGACAACTTCTAGTGTCTCTAGTTCATGTATGCCTATTCATTTTCCAGTTAGCAAATAACATCTCTGCTCACACCCACAGTGTAAGAATCCAGCAAAACAGCAGAAAGCCTCATTTCTACCCACCCAAAACGTGTCTCCTTCCGCCTCAGCCTGGTCACATACACGGCCAGGAGCACCGCGAGAGCGATGGCGGCGGCGATGGCCATGACCACGTACCACCAGTGCCAGGAGAACGCCGGAGCACTCAAGATACCTTCACACACACGCAGAGGAGATGTCAAGAATCTCAGTGTAAATGAGATAATAAAGAGGAAAGCGGGAAACATGCAAGCACTGAAGTGTGTAGCTCTGTTTGGAAAGCGAGTGAGCTGAGGCTTTCAAGGCTGTTGAGTCTAATGCATTTCCTGCCTGTGCTTTTGCTTTATAGACTTTTAGTTAGTAGTTCTCGCCCTTGTGTTTCCAGTTCTCATTGTCAGGTCTTGTCCTTTCCATGTTTCCTTTACTTTTGTTATTATAATTTTACAGTTGGTGCTCTTGGATCTTGCTCTCCCTCATTTCTGAGTCCATTTCAAGATTTAGCAGCAACACTGTGCTGCATTACATACATTTTAGCCAGATTCTGAGGCAGAATTGCATTCTAGTCAATCTCAGAATGCAATGCAATGAGCTCAGTAATAATGTGTAAGAGGGTCACACTGGATGCATCTAGCAGACCACAAAGAGCATCCTAAAAGTTTGTCTTGAACAGCTTGAATAAAGTTTATGCTATATATAGGGGATATGCATTATATTAATCTGTCTGGCTACTCTCCCACAGCCAGTCAGGTTCCTCAGGTTTTTCTCCCTCGTCACATAAACGTCTTATGGAGTTTCACCAGGACAGATTAAACTTGGGTTGCATAATTAAATGATGCCATACCGTTCTGTCCATACCAATGTCTGATGTGTCTTTATATTTTATCATGGGCAACTGTTCAGAGACTAGAGGGTGAATGTATGTTTTGTTCAGCTGGTCATTGGCTGAATTAGCTCATTAAAATGACCTCAGTCCATATTTACAGCAGGGCGTGTTGCTTCTAGAGAACGTCCTAAAATCTTTCCACATGCCTCCCACTCAACAGAACTCCTGCAACTCATTTCCTTGCAGTTCTTTCTGTTCCTTTCTTGCCCTCGTTTGTCTTTTCTTCCTCTTTCCTGAGACAGCATCAGCAGACAGAAAAATAAAAACAACATTTTAAGAAGGACTCTAAATAAGGGAAGTCAAAGGAAAAGTCCACTTCTGTATCTTCTGTGGGTCCTATTTTTGTGGGATGAAATGTCTGTGATGAGTTACATTTTGTGTCTTCCTGACATCTTAATTAAAACATACACATGAACAGAGGTTTCTGTGAGGTTTTGGTTTGGGGTCAAGGTAGAACAATATAAAATATGAAAGCATTTACAGGTCAAGTGGTGTGAAAAAACACTTGTGTATGTGTGTGTGTGTGTGTCACTCACCTCTGGATTGCCCCGTTTCTGCAAAACATTGCAAGGAAAGAGACCATTAACATTCAGTGCAACTGTTTGACCTGTGGGAATTTTAGATGTGGTTACTGTCTGCCTGCTTTCATACCTGCAGTAATGAGCGTGATGGTTTGGAGGGGCGTCCAAGGCCCCGGTCCCGCTCCGGTGTACGCACACACTCTGAAGGAGACGTTTGACAGCGGAGCTGAGAGATTGACAAACAGCTCTGTGTCCAAACCTGTGTCCACCACAACCTGCAGACCAATCCATCATAAACAACACAGCAATACAGTCAACATCAAACACTACTTCCTGTAATCTGACGGATTGGCACAGCTATTTACCGCATTGACCCGAATATAAGACAATGTTTTTTTCTTGGATAAAAAAATACATCTGAAAAAACGCAGTCGTCCTATATTCAGGGTCTAGGCTTTGACATGTCAATAATACACCCACAACTATAGGTGGCGCCAAACACGCATAAAACCAGTGTACCGTGAAATACGTAATGTTTTGTAAATATCGCAAGTGAAAAAAAAAAAAAAAAAGAAAAGCTTACAGGGGCACGAGTCGTGACTGTCATGTTAGTCTGATGGGAACAAACTTCCTCTGTAAGGGATTTTAAAACACAAGACCCAGATTTGAAGACTACAATAAGATTTCTCTTCTACTGTTAATAACATTTTGGTAGGCTACGAGATGGATAGCCTAAATGTTATATAATTCAGATGAGCTACCTGTTATTTTTATGATATATCAAAAACTGTATATTTTTCGATGTCATTGTTGGTACATTTTACCAGTATTTAGCATACTTTCGAAACAAAAATTAAAATAGGAGAAATATGCAATATGAAAATAATTTAAGAAAAAATGTTTTACAGAGAGAGAGAGAGAGGGAGCAAGATTTGGTTTTCAAAAAGCCTTTCCAAAAGGTACTTCTGGAAAAAGGGGAGTCAGGGTCGTCTTATATTCAGGTCAATACAGTAGTAAAGAGAAAATAAATAATAAAAAATATAGGAAAACCAAAAGCACACACAAATGTTGCTGTCAGTGTGTGGTCACCTGTTCCATGTTAGGTGAGCTGTACTCCATCATGTATCCCTGCAGCTGTCCGTTCATCTTTCCAGGAGGTTCTGACCATCTCAGGATCACTTCTGTTCCGTTCACCACAACTGTCACATTGTCTGGGGCCGAGTCCGGAACTAAAACACAAATAAAGTGCCACATATGAACATTCTCCTTCAAACTGTGAAATAACCCAGGCTCACTGGAAATATGTTCTGTACAAAAAAAAAAAAAAAAAAAAATTACCCATACATACATTTCACTGCAGTTTCCAGGTGAAATGAACACTAGAGGCAGTAAAACACCAACATCTATTGATTCTTTTCACACAAATTACGATTACAAGGGTAGATTGTTGATTTATAAAGACTTTTTTCCATCACATCTGCACTGTGTATGGCTTTTCTGATGTACACTTGTAAAAAAGTAATATACCTAAAATACATTTATTTCATACTAAGCAGAGGTGTGCAGAGTACCCAAAAACTGCACTCAAGTAAAAGTAATAGTCTGAATAGTTACTTGAGTAAGAGTAAAAATGTATCGGATAAAAAAACTACTCAAGTAGTTAGTTACTAGTTACTTTGGATCATATACTGAATATAGTCTATTTTTATTTAGATATATAGATATTTAGATACATTTATATATATATATATATATATATATATATATATATATACACACACACACACACACACAGCCGTTCAAAATACTTTTAATGTATTTAATGTAATTTATTTCAGTGATGTAAATCAGAATTTTTATCAGCCTGATTGATTATCAATGCTGTTCTTTTTAGTCACAGGTTCTAAAAAATATTAAGCAGCAAAACTGTTCCCTGTTGAAAAAAACAGCATATGCTGGTGAGGTATGTTTTGAAGCATGGGATGCTGGTTTGAGCTGATTTAAGCTGGTCATGTGCTGGTCCTAAGATGGTCCGACCAGCTCAAGACCAGCATAAACCAGCATCCCAGCTTCAAAACATACCTAACCATAATACAGTATGCTGTTTTTTTGTTTTTGTTTTTTCAACAACACTGGTAATAAATCAATATATTTGAATGATTTCTGAAGGATCATATGACTCTGAAAACTGGTGATAAAAATTCTGATTTGCATCACTGAGTTAAATCAAATTATATTTTAAAGTTTAATTATGTAGTATAAATGTATATAACCTCTGACACGGAGAAGAGTGAAAGCTCCTCACATGAGCTACAGAACATCTGAACATGACGAAACAAATGCACTTCTTCTGCAAAATGTAAACAAATGTAGCCTTTATTTCTGCAAGCGTAAATATTGTGAAAATATCAATATTAATTGTGTCTAGGCATTCCTCCTGGAACTAACGCGGGTTTGGCGGGTGTTTATTTTATACTCTGTGACAGCTTATGTAATGAATAAATTATACATTGTATTTAATGTGTAAGGTACACGTACAACGAACTGGTAATGTCATAGTGGTATCGTGTACTGTAATCAAATCTATACCTGTGGAACCGACAGCACACGCGGTGCTCGTCTAATAAAGATCTTCATAGCTAGCAAACCATAGCCTTTGCAGATTTGCTTTCAACTGACTGCAGATCCAAAGCCACGTCTTCAGCGCTCTTCTACAACTCTGAGTGAGACCCGCTTCAGACGACTCTGAACGAATCATTCAAACTGATTCGCGAACCGATTCACTGGGCTGCCAACTGGTTTGATCAAGCCTTCGAACAGAATTGACTCAAAAGAATGAATCATTCACGGACGGGCATCGATCATTGCCCAGAAAAAAAGTAGACGGCGCGTTTGGAATAAATTGAAGGATTTTTAACTTGTATTGCATTAAGATAAAGTAACGAGAGGAGCGTCGCCCACAGTAACAAAGTAAAAGTACCGTTTTTTCACTAAAATGTACTTGAGTTAGAGTATATTTAAAAATGGGTACTTTTACTCTTAAAGTATTAGTTACCCAAAAAATGTACTCAAGTAAATGTAATGAAGTAAATGTAACTCGTTACTACCAACCTCTGATACTAAGTATAGAGTTCAAATTTATTAACATATTTACTGACATACTGACTGATAAAAACTATAGTTAAACCTTTTTTTGAAGTACTACTTGCGCACAATGCACATTTCTTAATATTAAGCCTAAAATGTGTTTTAATGTCACTATTAATGAGCATTGTATGATCTTTGAGTAATATCGGTCTTTAAATGCCAGATATTTAAAGTGTACCAAAACTTTACTCGTGGTAGTTCCACTTCAGCACAATCACATATAGCCTACTTCAGAATATCTTTAATTGTACTTCAGCACTACTTCCACACAATTAAAGTCCATTAAGCACAATAATTGAATGAAAACATCCTGCAAAGTTTTAAATCTGAAAATGCACCGTGTATAAAGTTAGTCTCTCAAAAGAAAGAGTCAACTCTGAATCATTGAAACGAGTCGTTTTTAAAAGGAATCTTAAGCCGTTTCATGTTGATGTCAACATGAAACATTAGCATATTGCCGCCCACTTGTTGCCACTAGGTGCTGCTTTTGGAGCATTAAAAATAGCCGTTTCCCCGGTAACGGCTGTACACAAAGCAGCACTGCACTCTGCTTTAAATGAAATCGACCAATCACCGCAGATTAGCGTCAGGCAAAGGAGAGGTTTGGAAAAATGAATCATTGAGCGAATCGTTGAGCAAATAAGGTCGTGTCGCAAATAAGGTTAAAATAAATGCATATAAGAAAATGAAAGTGTTTTTTGACCTAGCATGCATGCCAACCTGTTGTTGGGGACTCCCAAAACCAAAATATGTACCTTTCATAACCCATAAGGGCACTTTAAGCTATGACAAAGTACACACTTACTAATAAATGTCCAGTGTGCAGTCATGGCCAAAAATATCGGCACCCTTGGTAAATATGATCAAAGAAGGCTGTGAAAATTAATCTGCATTGTTAATAAATTCACAAAAATCTAACCTTTCATTGGATAATACGAATTTAAAATGGGTGGAAATATCATTATGAAATAAATGTTTTTCTCTAATACACATTAGCCACAATTAACGTCACCCTTTAATTCAATACATTTTGAAACCTCCATTTGCCAGTTTAACAGCTCTAAATGTTCTCCTATAATGCCTGATGAGGTTAGAGACACCTGACGAGAGATCAGAGACCATTCCTTCATCCAGAATCACTCCAGAACCTTTAGATTCACAGCTTCTTCTCTTCAGGTCACTCATGTTCTACAGGGTTCAGGTCAGAGGACTGGAACGGCCAGCAGAAGCTTGGTTTTGTGCTCAGTGACCCATTTTTGTGTTGTTTTTGAGGTTTGTGTTTGGATTATTGTACGGTTGGAAGATCCAAACACGGCCCATTATAAGATTTCTAACAGAGTCAGTCACTTATTGATTTTTTATCTGTTGGTATTTGATAGAATCCATGATGCCATGCGTCTAAACAAGATGTCCAGGACCTCCAGCAGAAATATAGGCCCACAACATCAAAAATACAGCAGTATATTTCATTGTACACATGGGGTACTTTTTAAACCCATCTTGAGTGTTTGCTGCTAAAAAGCTCATGTTTTAGTTTCATCTGAGCATAGAAGCCAGTCCCATTTGAAGTTCCAATATAAGTTATAATATAACAGACAAAATGTCAAGTGTTTTTTACCCAGATAAAATAAATAAATAAATACTTATCTACTCTGTATTTATTAATTTCTGGCCATACTTTATTGTAATTTTGGTGAAAATGTATTTCATCATACATAGTTTTACTTGTCAATCACTGTTACACCTACCAGCATATTTAATTGTCTGATATTTATTTTTATTTTTCATTATTTTTATACAAAATTGAATTAACAATGCAAAAAAAAAAAAAAAAAAATAGATTATTTCCAAGACAATAACTAAATACCCCTTACTTGCATTGTAGTTATGAGACAACAATGTGAAATAGCAGTGACAATGTGAAGCATTGCGTAATGCCTTTTGCACTGCTTCACTGTTTTTATTACTAGTGTTATCTGCAGCATTCAGTGAGTAGCAAGATTGTATTACAGCCTGAACATACTTGTACTTCTGACATATTTTGCAAAAGTGCAGCTAAGAGCCTCTTTTACTTTCTCTCTGTTTCTTTGTTAAACTCATTTCACTGCTGCTGTCTCGGTTTCTAATCCAGAGCAGCAGAAAAAAAAAAAAAACACACGGGGAACGACTGCAGTAATGGTCTGGAAATAGTTGTGTGAAAAAGAGTGAGAGTGTGTGTGTGTGTGTGTGTGTGTGCTAACTTCCCAGAACAGAATTCTCTTCAACGGCAGAATCAAACTATTTCTTAGGATATTTTCCCCATTGCAGGTATGAGAGCGTATTCTTTGTTATTCCATGCTGTAAATACGCAGTCTCCTCGCCCCTGCGCTGGAGACGTTGAGGAACATGGCGCGGCACTCCGATGATGTTATCAGGAAGAGTTTCACGTCTGATTATTTCCACATGTGTTTCTGGCTCATGGCTGTGAAAATAGCATTTCGTCAAAAGCCTCAGCCTTCCTCTCCCTCCTCTATGGCCTAACCCTCTCTCTCAATAACTTTCCTTAGTGGAAATCTTCTCCTACACTTCCAGTCCGATCCGATCATGAGCACAGTACAACCCGCACGAGCAGAGAGATAGAAACCAGGAAAAATAAAAAAAAATGTTCGAAACTGTATGCTGGTGAAACAGGAAGGACCTTGTCAAAAATCCCATATGAATGTGTGCAGGATTCTGAATTTATTGGGTGTAAATCATCTGGTGTGTCCAATAAGGGAGACGTACAAAATGTGCAGTGGTGGGGATCTACAGCAGAGGTTAAAAAGAAAAACATCCATATTCATTAATGTAATGTAAATTAGGATTGTGTGGACAATGCGCTTTACTATCATGAAGCTAATATTGCAGTTTTGATCCTACGTTACTGAATTTGGAGATGTGACCTGGACATGTTGAGATGCACCAGCATTTCGAACTGTTTAACTAAGAAATGAGTGGAGCGTTTCACACGTGCTGCTTTACAAGGCATGAACCTCAGTCTTAAAGCAATTAGTCACAAATTATGTTGTTTACTGTTTGCGGTGGCATGCGGTATAAAATCTGCTTTCAGAAAGGTTTTTCTCATGCAGACTGGGGCTGTGTTTATAGAAAAATAGGCGCGTACACACTCCAGCTAAACTCGGTTGGCAATTCACATTTTCGTGCTTAATCCTGTTCTGTTCACATACATTTCACACATTTACTGGAGTGACAACCGCATTCTACAGCCCAATTATCTCCTGAAAAACTCGGTGGTAGTGAAAAACACATTTACAATAGGCTATGCAGTGTGTACGAAACTGAACTGAAGAACTAGTTGTTAATGGCGTTGTTTTTTCCTTATGTGTGCGCAATGCAAGAATATGAGCCTTGATTAATTTGTGTTGCCAGATCTTGCAAAAATAAAAAATAAAAATACAGCAAACAAGGGCAAGCACAAAATAAATATGAATAAAGCCAAATGCTTTCTTTTGGAAATCCAGAGGTATTGTAGCACAAATCTGCCCACTTTAGTGGTGCACCGTCAAACATCGCAATTTCAGGAGTGATTCGTTTTTCAGACACTAATGGAACTTAGTATTTCGGGAATTCACTCCGGTATTTAAGTGCACTTGACACTCCTGAATCTAGTGTACGAGGCCATAGTGTGGCAGACAGTCACTTGTATTATGTAGAGAACTGTGTTAGCGAATAACCAAAGTTATCATTTCTAATTAAGTTAATTACATTAACTTATGCTTCTTTTTTCAGGAGCAAGATAGTGTAAATTTTCCAGTTTTAAGTTACTTTTTCCAGTACGTGGTGAAGAGTTTTTTTGTCCAGCTAAACACTGCTGTTTATAACTGCCTTCTCTGTTACATTATAGCAAGTTTTATTCAGTGTAAATATATCTGTTTAATGCTAGTCCTCAGTTGAGATGTTTAATTCATGCAAAAACCATCATTATTATTGAAAAAGAAAAATATTGCTTAAATGACATAATCTAACACTTCTATATTTAAAAAGATATGAACTCATTCAATATAGTTCATCCTGACTACAGCTGAACTACTTTCACTTCTGAGTAGATTGCATCTGGGCAAACACTTTAAAGTAGATTTCCCAACGCTGGTGGAGAAGAGTAGATGTGTGATTATGATTATGTAAGTTCAGGTTTGAGTTAATCCGTTCAAACAGAACATGCCAAACCAATTTCATTGGGATATCAGCGATCAGCTTTGTTTCTCTCTCTCTGGTTTTCTCATCCCTGGGGATGTGGGACTCTGGGAAACTAGCAAAGAGTATGTTTTTCTTCTTTCATAAACCCCTCCTCCTCTTTTTCCTGTTCTATCCATCACAGAATCCCCTCTGCCTCATTCACTTTTCCCACAGTGTGTGCATGTCTGTATTTCATCCCTTCTTTTTTTGGCAAGAACAAATCAAAGGTCACGTAATGTCAGGGCAGACGAGACAGAGCTGCTAGATGAAACGGGGAGGACAGAAAAAAAGCAGGAAATTCTTTCTTGAAGATAATTTGTAGAATTAGTGCAAAGACAAAGAGACAGATGAAAATTTGATCGCTCCAAGTTTGCTATTTTTTTTATAGCTCAAGCTGCATGATATTGCTCTCAGTTATCAAATACAAATGTGTGTGTGCGTGTGTGTGTGTGTGTGAGTGCGTGTGTGTGAGTGCGTGTGTGTGTGTGTGTGCGTGCGTGTTACTCCTTGCATTAACTAAATGCAGTCCCATGCTGTGAAAATATATATATATACTGCAGTGTAAACAGTATGACACATTTCTAACGCTGCATTGTAAATTGTCACATACTGTAACCCAGCCCTATTGGGACACGTTTAATTTGTGATTGTTCTCATGGAGAGACTGAAAGACAAGGCAAAAGAGGGACAACAAAATGGCATTGGCATTTGAGAGTGAAGGGGTGCCGTCAGCCTGGGCTAACATAATAAACATGTTAATAACACACAAACCAACACTAACAGCAGCACACCGACACACACACACACACACAAGTATAAACACACACAGCCCAGTACAGCCAAACACTGTCTCACTGTCCAGCAAAACCCTCTCCTGGAAAATCTGAAGTGTCTCCTTCACTCCTCCATCTTTCCCGTGTCTCGCACGTCCCACACACTGACACAGCGGTGACGCCAGTTATTCACTGGAGATCGAAAAGAGGAGGAAAACTAAATCCAGTCAAGCAGAACAAACAGGGAAAGAGAATCACAAATGTAACCTTTTTAAAGACAGCATGAGATTCCAAACCCATTCCACCTCCATCATTTGAGTACAGCACCAATACACACAGTGTTTGTGTCATACTCATCGTGCTCTGGAGCAGATGTGAGCGCTGAGGGAAATGAAAACCTGGAGTGGCGTTGGAGTCAGAGCCGGCGCGTGCATATATGCGGAATAGGCCTAGGGCGGCAGCACAGTCATGGCGGCAAAAAGGACAGTGATTTTAGTTTATCTTTTGGGCATTCGTTTGGAATTATTGCACTCATATCAACAAGTTATCATCCCTTAGCTATTCTAAATCTAAATGAACTTTGCTTTGTAGTAATGCCGCTCCCGCGCCGCCCCCAACCTGAGCCGCGTCAATAGGCTACTCTACATGCAAAACATGTACATACATAAATGTCATCAAAACTATCCGGACATGAATGACTTTTGCTGCTGGTGATGTCTGATGAGTTTTAAAGCCCGACACACGCTTCTGAAAAGTAGCATTATAGCATGTGTGTGTGAGAGAAAGCGCGGGAGAGACACAGGTGGACCAAGTGTAATCTATTAAATAGGCCTACGTACATCCAATACCGTGTTTTGTTTTTTAGCCAGGTAGCCTAGATATTTAGCCTTTATCATATTTATAATGCTATACAAGCAGTGTTTATATTGTAAATTGCGAGGTCCCGGAATAAAACGGGGTGACGGATCCGGCAAGTGATCAGAGGATGGAGAGGTAACAGAGCATTCACGCAATCACTTGGTGAAGCCACTTAAGTGATTACCAGCTTGCATCAGTTGCTTTTATAGTGTGCACAATATACTCTAAAATTCATGGTTATTTTATTGCAACATTTTTTAGTATTTGGGTAGTTTTTGTGTAACCCAGCGCAACAAAGCATTTGTAATGAGCGCAGATATTTTGCATTCTCTTCAGGTGAGAGTAGCCTAATTCTCAGTGCCGCCGACTTCCATTTCTTTGGTCAAAAATAGGTTTGTGTATGTTTTATTTAATCTATTAAACGGTTTCTTTGCTGTAAATAATTTTATTTTATGTAAAGCAAACCAAGTCACCTAAATGAGCTGCATCGGTCTTTTCGCGGCGATTAAATGTTTAATTTTTACTTCTAAAATGCTTGTTAAATTAGTTGAAATGTAAGAAATGTTGTATACATGTTTAAACAGGAAAATATTAAGAACTGTATTTAACGAAAATAAAGGCATTTAGGCAAAGAAAGAAAGAAAAAAAAAAGTCAAACCAACAGCAGTTTTTGAACACCTAACTAAACACCTTTCTAATCTCTTCATGCTTTAATTTTGTGTCGCTAGAGGTTTGCGTCAATCAGCTTAAATTAAAATGCCTTTGCTCTGCGCTCTGGAAGTGTTCTGTTAATTCTGCTAAACTTTCATTTAAAACTAAAATTAAAACTGAAACTAAACTGTATAAAAACTAGAAATCTGTTCACAAAATAAAAACTAAACTAAAATTAACCAAATTATTAATGAAACTAATAAAAACGAAACGATATTAAAATAAAAACAAATTTAAAAATGCAAAACTATAATAACCCTGACATGAACATCTTTCATTGGTGCGTGAATGAGGGGGATCCGCCAAATGAGGTGATTGGAATTCGGTGTCCGGAGCCGGACCTTGTTCAAAGCACTGACTACGAATCGCTTGGCACACCACCAGCGACGGGATCTCGGCTGTACGAGCACGGCTTGAATAGAGTTCTATGTCTCTGATTGAAAATGAACTACAGAGACTTGTTCTTTTCGCGTCCTTCCAGTTTTCAAGGGCTGGTGTGAAATATAGATTTAAATTCAAAGAGACAGGATAGTCTGTGCATGACCTGATGTTTTATTCAGACCCAGAATAAGGCGAGATGAGCGCTAAACACTCTGTGCAGTGTAAGTTTCATTCATACTCGAAGCCGGAGGGCACTCTCGCGCAGAAAATTGTACCAGAAAATTCCTAATATGGACAAAAGCGTCCAGCTATCGCTTTATTGAACAGTTGTTTTCACAGAAAAACAGAAACGTTTGGAATCATGAAAACATGATTAAATACACGATTGCGACAATATATGGTTCATTTGTGTTTTTCAAGTCATCTCCAGGTAATAAATAAAGCATATGAACAATGCAGTGCTATTTGACATAGCATTTATTACAATATAGAAACTATTATGTGATAAAAAAAAAAAAAAGTGTTTGTAGTATATAAACAAATCATTATTATATATATATATAACATTTCTGTCCCCCTCACTTCAGAAATGATGGCTACGCCCCTGAGCTGTAGGCAATAGGCGGCAGTGTTATTCATCTTTAGTCGATTCGCTGTTGATTCAGTTCAGTTCAATAACAGTGCTGATGCTGCAAGATGTGATTCAGCTGTAAAGCAGCTCAATAGCTTAATTCAGGTCAAGTTTTCTCATCTGATGGTGTCGATGCAGACACACAAATAAATTACTGAAAGTGAAGTGTTTTTTTAGGCCCCAGCTAAGCAGGCTAAGCAGACCTCCTAGGCCTAGACATGCTTCTCCCGTGCTGTGATTGGCCAAGTCTGCGATCAAAAGTCAGACAGATCTTAAATATTTCCAATAGCGTTACCAAATGGTATGAATAATGACTCATGTGTTGTAAGACTCCCTGTGTGTCATTAGTCAGGTATAAAGTCAGACAAACAGATCAGTGTTCTGATTTAGGATTGGCTCATAACTGTGGGATCTGTGTTTTAAGCTGGGATATGAAAAAGTATTGTAACACTAAAAACTGGAATGCATCCCCTTTACATAAAAGAGTCTAAATGAAATGAATAAATGAAAGGAGCAACCACAAGGAAACAACATTTAAAGGAATAAAACTGTATATTTACATGGAGCTTCAGATCCTTCTTGTGCTCACGGTAACAAGCCGTGTCTCCGTTTCTCACCGTTTGTGTGTGTTAAAGCTCGCTCACGGCCGCTTGTTTCCAAGAGACATTTCATAATGCCAATTTATGGGAAGTACCCAACACCCACCTCACTCTCTCCTACAAACACTCCTTCAGTAATCTGGCATGGAAAAACTTACTACAGCTCCAGCACACGCGCAGTGCTGATGTGAACACAGCCAGAGCAGAACCTTCACAGAAAACACACACCCGAACCTACAGACCCGCCAGGCCTCAGGATGAAGTGTGCATTAGGAAAGGGCATCTTGTTCATTCCTGATTGCTCCTTGCTTTCAGTTTCCATCTCTAATGCACTTCACCATACAGTCCTCTGTCTTTCTGCTTCCCTGCTCGTTCTGAGTTCAGCAGAGACAGACCTCACACATCTCTCTACTGTAAACACACTTCTCCAGCAGTGCAGCATGTTTTGAGAAAGAGGTGCTTACCTCCTTCGCTGGTGCTGACGCTCATCCAGGCCGTCCAGTTAGAGACGCCCTCGCTGCTCCGGCAGGCCAGTCTGAGATCATAGCGGCTGAAGGCCTCCAGACCCGAGATCAGACGGCTGGTGACCGGCGCGCTGACCGTCTGACTGGAGATCAGCTCATCAGAGTCCTCACCAGATGCTTTAACCTGAAAGATATTTAACAAAATGGTTTAACTATAACAGGGATGAAGATCTCCTAGGGGCCTCGCAGAACAGATTTTTAAATGATCAAATGCTTTCATTATTTGCAAATATAGCCTACTGTACATTCAAAATATTAAAATAGAGAAACTTTTTTTCAATTCGCACTTCAACAAATTTCACTCTACAAACAATCAGTATATTGAATGGCCATCCTGTTTCTGTGGAAATTTATTTAATTTAATTTTTTTTTTTTTTTTTTTTGCCTTGGTGCCTTGTTTATTCAGTAAATGTCTTTTATCTTGCATATGAGAGTGTGCAGACTTTTATGAAGTATTTATCTTTGGAAAATTATTTTAAGAAATGAGGCAAGAGGAATGTTTGGTGTTTTGACACACAGGAAATAAGCACTGATATCTTGAGTGAAATATGTGACATTCACTTTCTGTTCAGGACAAAGAAGAAGCGATCACTTCTCCTTTACCCAGAATCCTGTGCTGATGTCAGAGTAAATGCAGGAATATTCAGCATAAAATATGACTTACAAGTTTGTTAAAATTTTAAATTTTAAACAAATTTTTGTCCCATTTCTTGTTGGTTACCAGGTTTACATGTGTGACATGAGAGAAAAAAGACACTTCTCCTGTGAGTTATACTGAAGCCAGAATATACCTATAATACATAAACACATAAGCATGTAGTCTGCAGTCTTCCTGAGCTGACCTTTGAGCTGACACACACACACACACACACACACACAAGTCATCTCCACCTGGAGACACGCAGCGGGACATGTGAAAACAGCTCGCTCAGCCCCAGAAACATGCTGCCGATGCAACAAACATCAAACACTGGCAGAAAACAAACCACCTACCCGCAGCTATACGGCTTCAAATCATTCTCGGCTGCGGGAATTACAGTAAAAAACTACAGAGAGGAAAGAAAGAGTTGGCTTTAAAAACCAACAAAAGCTTTATTGCTTGACTCAAAATGATCACCAGAATTCCATAGAATTCAGGTTGCACACAAGTGTAAGCCAGAAATAAAACCGAAAACAGCCAAAAACAAAGTGTGAAACTCTAGAAATGTCTAGGGTCATATTAAAAATAAATGATTCTGATCAATAATGCTAAATAAATCATTCTGGCATAAGCATATCTTGCCCCTCAATTATCATTAATGTAAAGTGAAAAACAAACAATAGTATATATTTTCAAATAAAAAGTGTAATAGTAAGTATGCATCAGAATAGTTTGTTTTTTCATTACTTGCTAACTATACTTATTTTTTTACTTTACAGTAAGCAAATTGAATAAAATAACTATATGACTATAGTTTTAGTGCTGCCACAGGGAAAGTGAGGAAAACAGAACGAGTAAATTTGTATTTATACACGTGTCTCATCTCTTCTGTTTTCCTCACATTCCCTGAGGCCAAACTTTCCATCAACACAAACTTCAAACGTCTGCACAATAATACACACGGAGTTATAATGTGCAGAGTGTTTATCCTAATGTAGTCTGAGCCGGTGAATGAAAGAACTGACTCATGTGCTGCGGCGCGAAAGAGCAGATGTGTCATAACGCTCAAAGCTGTTCTTCCGGATCACGGTGAAGGCTTTCATTCTGCAGTGAAGAGTCACACGTGAGTCAGTGAACAGAGCGAACAGCGCTGGTCACTGACTCACCGCGCTGCTGAATTCCCCCATGACCGCTCAGTTCATCCAGACCAGCGTTCACAATAACCTGAAGCATTTCTGGACTTGAGCTGACAGATGTCCCCATTCCTTCTAGATCAATTCAGGAGTGAACAAACTGATAAAACGAGGAAAATTAGATGCACGTTTCTGAAATGTTTCTTAATTTTGGGGGAATAATGATTAAAAAGTAAAAATAAAATGAGTAGCCATGCAGTATTTCAGTAATTACGGAATAACTGAAAGCTGTTCAGTTGTTTTCATTTATCATTTATAAACAGTCAGCAGCTCTGATCATTTACTGTAACGCTAGCCAAAGGATGTGAGGAAAAGACATTAATGTTAATTCATTCATTATAAAGCCTTAAACAGCACATACCATTACACCGAGCAAAAGTATTGTAATATACTGTATACATACCAAATATATTACATATATATCCAGTCTTTTTTCTTTTTTTTTCAAAACTTTTTTTTTTTGATATAACCTGTATATGTCTAAATATATACAAACATGAAAGCTTTCAATGGCTGCCAAACCCCTGAATTAAATTGTAATAGATTTGTAATGCTTTCTTTCTTTCTCTCTCTCATGTCAGTTGAGTTCTGTTCACATATTCTGGTTCCTCCTTTGTTCTCTCTCTTCCATTTTTATTATCCGTCAGTTCCTCAGGTTTGTGTGTTTAGTCTCAGTTTGGGCCGTTGGGTTGTGTGGAACTGAGGAACAGAGGAGGGGTGCGGGATCAGACACAAGAGCCTGTTTTTATTAGAACCAGGCACTTTGGGGTGGTGCTCAGGCGAAGGGGAGTGCATGACACACACACACACACACACACACACACACACTCGTCCTAACAGGGCCCCCGAACACGGGGAGCTGGGCCTCAGCAGTGAGTGGAACGGGCCTCTCTCGATGTGTGAAATGTGATACTCCACAGCATGATCAAGCAGCATGTGTGTGTAGGAAAAGGGTTCTGACTCACAAAACCGTCAAATGATACAAACAAACACACATATTGACACAATCACTCGTGCTGATGTTGATCTATTGAAAGATTTTGTCAGGTACCTGAACAATGCAGTGGCTGATGGGATAAATTCCTCCGAAGCCCATGTGCCAAGACAGACGGATACTTGAATTTGTGATTTCTTCAGCTTTAATGTCACGGGGCTGGGAAGGAAGAACTAGACAAAAAGACAAAAAGTACTGTTTTTACATAAACATTGACTGATAAAAATAGCTCAAATCTATTTTTGTTTCCACACTTTGGCTACATTCAGACGGCAGCAAAAGATCAGATTTTTTGAGTTTTTTAATCTCATATGAGATTGCACAATCAGCATGGAATCTGATCTTTTGTATTCGAGACAGTGAGCCGTTATGGGCTATACACAAGCAGAGCTTGAGTGCTCGTTTCCTAAATAATTACCATTTTTGATATCTTTCCTCGTCTCGCTGAACAAGTAAACGCTGACCTCACTGGCCTCTGTGTTTACGTCTGTATGACGACCGTGACCTTTTCACGCTGGTATCTGATACTGGCCATATTTAAAAAACAATGTAATAGTTTTTATTTATTTATTTTTTTTTAAATCGGCTATGAACAGTAAATCCAAACTGAGCACTAAATCCCAAAGTATACTGTACACAGCCTGATTTTAACAAATTGTACAGCAATATTGCATACATTCCTCATGGAGAACCCTGCATATATTTCATATATATTTATGAAAAATTGTTTATGCATATCAAAAAAAAAAAAACATACTTAAATAAGAAAAAAAAAAGGTTTATGCTTTTTACCACATTAAAGGCTATAGTGCACTGAAAACCCATGAGCTGTAGACCCACGTGAGCCAATGCCTTGACTGACCAGTTGTTAATGACCGGTGCAAACAGGGCCTTGGTCACGCACTTCAGGACGTCACACTCACCGGTCACAACACCTGTGCCAGACGACGCCACACCTTTACGATTGTGCGCTTCACAGGAGAAAGAGCTGGTTTTATTCAAACCTGTCGAGGAGAAAAACACCATGGATGAGAAAACCAGTCCCAAAAAAACTTGTGTTGGGTTGTGCTTGAGTTTCAGAATCTGGATGTAAACATGCATTCATTTGGAGAATTAAAAAAGAGCTGATTTGAAAATAACTACTTCTGCTTTCAGGAAAACACTGAAGACACACACACACACACACACACTGCACATGCTGACATTCACAGAAACATGTCAAATGAAGGCTGTCTTTCTCACACACAGCATTCTTCACACTTTCAGTGAAAATAACTCATGTGTGTCATTGAGGAACACTGTGTGACCATTGTTGAAAGGCCACAAAAGTTCAATATCAAGGGTCACCAGATCAAATTCTGATGGACAAGGGCTGAGTGCTGTGTGTGTGTGTGTGTGTGTGTGTGTGTGTGTGTGTGTGAGAGAGAGATAGAGAGAAAGAGAGTTCAGCACAAGCCACATTCAGTTTCATCTCATTTATTTCCTTCCCTAAAAACACAATCTGTCTTCATCAGCACAGATTCAGAAGAAACATGTAAACCCATTCACTGCTCAACTAAACACACTTTTGCCACATAATACAACACCGAAAGAACCTCACAGCATCATGATACACTTTCCCACAATGCAATTACTAGTGTTCTTGTGCAGAACCTGTGGCCGTGAAGTATGAGGTGTTTGCTATGTGGTCACTAGGTGTTTTGTGTGATTGATTTGTGTTTTTGCTTTTTTGTTATCTGGAAGGAAAAAAAGTAAAATTAAATACTTTTTTTAATCAAACCCCTGACCATAAGTACAAGCAGCATTATAGCAGACAGAACTGAATGCTTTAGGGAGTGTTTAACATTCAGCTTGTGATGGCCGGTGTGTGTGTGTGTGTGTGTGTGTGTGGCTGCTGCGGCATGCTATGGACGGAAAGAACTGCCATTTTAGTTTATGAAATTCTTCAATGAAAGTGAGTCAGTGAGTGTGTGTGTGTGTGTGTGTGTGTGCAAGCAGAAGTGTCTCATTCCAAAGATGTGAATCCACCACTAATGGTCAGTTATCCATGATGAGTCAAAGCCTCCTCTCTCTCTCCCTCCCTCTCTCTCTCTCTCTCTCTCTCTCTCTCTCTCTCTCTCTCTCTCTCTCTCTCTCTCTCTCTCTCTCTCTCTCTCTCTCTCTCTCTCTCTCTCTCTCTCTCTCTCTCTCTCTCTCTCTCTCTCTCTCTCTCTCTCTCTCTCTCTCTCTCTCTCTCTCTCTCTCTCTCTCTCTCTCTCTCTCTCTCTCTCTCTCTCTCTCTCTCTCTCTCTCTCTCTCTCTCTCTCTCTCTCTCTCTCTTTCTCTCTCTCTCTCCTCCTCTCTTTCTCTCCCTCTCTCTCTCTCTCTCTCTCTCTCTCTCTCTCTCTCTCTCTCTCTCTCTCTCTCTCTCTCTCTCTCTCTCTCTCTCTCTCTCTCTCTCTCTCTCTCTCTCTCTCTCTCTCTCTCTCTCTCTCTCTTTCTCTCCTCTCTCTCTCTCTCTCTCCCTCTCTCTTTCTCACTCTCTCTCTTTCTCTCCCTCCCTCTCTCTCTCTCTCTCTCTTTCTCTCCCTCTCCCTCTCTCTCTCTCTCTCTCTCTCTCTCTTTCTCACTCTCTCTCCCTCTCTCTTTCTCTCTCTCTCTCCCTCTCTCTCTCTCTTCAGCTCAGTACAGCTGGAACAACAACACAGGCTGTATGTGGCACTCTGCTGTGGCAGGTTTTCAAAGGCCTCCTCCTCTTCCTCCTCCTCCTCCTCCTCATTTTTTTCTTCCACCCTTTCTTCCTGTCCGGCCTTCCTCTCATCTCCTGCTGCTCTTTCACCAGTAAGCAAAGGCTAGCGTCTCAAAGGATGATTCTCGTTTGGAAAACATCCAGACAGTCCGCCTGCTGCAGTGTGTGTGTGTGTGTGTGTGTGTGGGGGGGTGTGTTTGTGTGGATGTGGGTGTGTGACCAGTCTTGAGGAAAAAATGTCTTAAAGAACCAGTCTTAAAGAAAAGATTGAGATGACTAACTTGTAGTACTAGTCTAAGCAGTTTATGGAACAGGCCTCTGGTGTCTAAATATGAATACAGGACGGGTTACACACCAAAGCTTAATACTCAGCATTAAAGTGATGTGAACAAACCCCTCTTAATGAGCAATATAGTAATAGTACTGATTACACTGACAAACGTCACTAATAGTAGCTGCAAGTAATTATTTATATTGTATGCAGGCTTTACTGCCCCTGTATTTAGTACTGAAGTAAGCTATTATGTGGAACAGTCGTCACTGTTGGCCTGAAACCTTGTGTCCATGTGTTTTGTTCATCATTAGTACGGCCGTATTCATGGCAGTAAGTGCATCGCATCACAGGTTACACAGTATTTGGCATCTCTTCAAAGTTTATGGTGAAATGTTCTTCAGATGCATTAGACGTTATTCTTAAAGACAGTGTTTCTTCAGTAAAGAAAATGCTGAACTTGTTCAAACACTTAATTTCACTGCACTTCATTCAAGTTTGTTTCAGGGTGAGGTTTGAGGATCCAGTGGAGTTACGAGGTTTAGTCACAGGCTCCTTTTAGTACTATTTATTAGTTAAATATTTGTAAAACACACAGGCAAATTTAAAGGGTGAACAATAGCATTGATTTATGAAATATGAAGACATGGGCAGTGTTGGGCAAGCTACTTGAAAAATGTAGTGAGCTAAGCTAACAGTTACTCTTCTTTAAATGAAGCTTCACTACACTAAAGCTACAGCCCTGGGAAATGTAGCAAGATAAGCTACGGCAACATGGCAAAAGTAGTTTACTACATCCAAGCTATTTAAAAAAAAAAAAATTTAAATTCTATTGAACCAACATCATACCAAGTCAATGCTCTCTCAGTGATCAATAAAACTGTCAGTCAAGCAGATAGACAGGGATGTTCAGTTTAATTGTTTATTCAACAGCCAATTTGGCAACATAATCAGTATCAAATGCAGGCCGGATTGACCTCAAATTGTGACATAGGCAAAATAAATTTTTGCTGTCGGCCGGAAACCTCCTATTGGTAGCTGGTATTGTGGCTTTATTGTGTACAGATACATTTATATAAATGGTAACACTTCACAATAAGGTTCAGTAGTTAGCATTAGTTATCTGGTGTAACATCAACTAAGAATGAACAATATTTCTGCAGCATTTATCTTAATGTTAATTTCAACATTTACTAAGGCATTATTAAAATCCAAAGTTGTTTGTTAACATTAGTTAATGCACTGTGAACTAACATGAACTACCAATGAACGACTGTATTTTCATTAACTAACATTAACAAAGATTAATAAATACTGTAACAAATGTATTTTAATGAAATCGTATTGTATAGTGTTACCAGATGTTTAGGCCTACAGATAGGTTATGTTTATTTGCATCGTTGCATGTGTCATTAGATATTAATATAAACATTTCACCAAAATCAAGCTCAAATACGAAGCATTTGACCAGCGAAGGTTTTTTTTTTTTTTTTTCTGACTCGTGTCCTGTTTTCCCCAGTTTTCTGTCATTATGTGGGCGTTCAGTTTTTTTCTGTTATTTGGCCAAAGTATCATAATATGAAAGATTAAGCGCTTCGCACGAGCTATTTGGCTGTGACTGACAACACATGCTAGAGAAACTCTTCTCCGCTCCTCAAAAACAAAAAACAAACAAAAAAAGCATTAGCCTTTGTTTTTTGAGTACAGAAACCGATGTACTTATTCAATCAACAGTTCATTATTTACCTTCAGACTGCAAACAAGCTGAGATGTGCGCTGCACTTCATTGACGAAAGAGGCGGGAGGAATAATGAGGTTTGACTGACAGCTTGAGGAGCCAATGGCGTTACGAGCTTTAGTGTCTGTGGCGTCACTTACTGATCCAGGATCAGTGATCCATAGCTGTTTTATTTCTGATTTGAGCTTGAGTTTCAGAATGCTTTCTTTGGAAAATGTAACGTTAGCTTTTGTTGACGCTACCGCGCTACTTGATCAAAAAAAGAGCTTAACTACAGAAAAGCTATTTGATTCAGAAAGCAGTGACGCTACCGCCACGCTACTGAGAAATGTAGTTAAACTAGTAGCGTCACTACTTGTAGCGACACTACTGCCCATCACTGGACACGGGGTATTTGTTGTTAAAAAGGAAATGTTGATAAAAACAACCCTAGTGTACAGTCATGTAGAGTGCGGTCAGTACCGGAGATGTTGAGGGTTGAGGGCGACAGGGATATCGGGTCATCCAGGTTATTGAGAGGAGCCCCGTCCTGAAGCCAGATGACCCGCACCGGATCAGGAGGACCGTGAGCCACACAGCGCAGACTCAGCTCTTCGTTAGCCACGACTGACAGATGCTGCGGCTCTACCGAGAAATGAGGGAGACCTGTGGGAGAGAGAAATATCATTAATGCACTATAGAGGAGTCTACTGGTATAGTCTCGACCCAGCCCAGTCAGCAATCAGGAGATCAAGTCACCATGTGAAATTGTATTTTGGAAGAATGGATTTTAAGTAAGACATTCAAAAAGTGAAATACCTTCTAGTTCAATGTATCCCTCAGTGGATAAAATCTCCTCTTCACCAGAGGAAACTGCACACTGATAGCCGCCCATATCCGAGAGCTGCACCTCCTCTATCCTGTGAGCAGGAGGAGAATATATTAATATGAAACTGCAGGCACATTTCAATAGATTCGCTTGGAAGACACTTTTCTCCCAAGTAAATTTCAGCGCTTTTAGTGTTTCGGTTTCATCAACGCGTGTGGTCATAGGGAATCAAACCCCTGACATATGCATTGCTAGTGGCACAGCAGTCAGCTTTACATGTCTGTGGGCTGGGTTTGATCAGCGCTGGGGGTCACACGTGATCCATTTGATAGATTTTCAGTCACACTTTATTTTAAGATTCAGTTCGTGCTATCAACAAACCATTAACTATGTCTTTTGCCTCAATAAACTAATTAGCTGCTTATTAATAGTTAGTAAGGTAGTTGTTAAATTTAGGTATTGCGTAGGATTAGGGGAATATGGTCATACAGAATATGTGCTTTATAAATACTAATAAACAGATAATGTGTGAACGATAGGCATGCTAATAAGCAACTATTTAATAGTGAGAATTTGTTACTGTTCTAAAGTGTTACCGATTTTTCTAATAAAAAAATCTGTTTACTGACAAAAGAGTCATATTACAAAAGAAAATATACCTGCAAACCAATCATAGCGCTTGTATTTTGGAGTCTCAGTAAATTGTCAATGACAAAAAGTGACATAAGCATACCTATCATACTACTTTCCATACAAATTTGTGAGTCATCATAATTCAGTACTTTAATTAGGCATTAAGGCAATAATGTAACATGCTAGCTTTCTGCAACACTGATCATGGACGGTGGAAACAGAAAGAACAGTCCACTGAGAGGCAGCGTAAAGGCCCGTTCACACCAAGGACGATAACTATAAAGATAACAATAAAGATATAGTTCTAAAAATCTTTCTCAATATTAAAGAATAGCAGAGTCCACACTACAGCTATAACGATAAAAGCACAGAGAAACGATGTCATTGGAATCACTTCCAGAATAATTTTTTCCAGCTGATGAACAATACAAACATTGACACCCAATCAGAATCCATCCTGCTATAACGAGCTCGAGAATTTAAAGCGAATGACACGCGTGCGCATAGAATGAACAGACAATATCGGTCGCTGGTGTGGATGCTAATATCGTTATCTTTATAGTTATCGCTCTTGGTATGAACGGGGCTTAAATGTCCAAATTAAACAGGCATTCCTACTTGAGTTTACTAATAACCAGCCAGCCGTTCTCATCTTCGGGGAACTGCATCTGGTTGGTGTCGGCAAAGTCCAGCGGCTGTCCCTCCTTCAGCCAGAGCACATCCAGGGGCCCCTGGCCCTCGCTGTCCGCTCGCAGGACGCACTGGACGGCCACTGGCTTCCCAAGAGAGGAGGTCACGTTCTTAGGGCTCTCCACAAAATGTAACCCTAAACAGTGCAGGAAAATCATGGAGAAACCATTAGGTTAAGAGTAAAGTCAAGTTTAGCACTTTAGCTTCCATAACCTCTGTTTGTTTTGAAGAGCAGATGAATTAAACGTGTCTCTGCAGCACAGAAGCAGTCATAAGCAGCACAGCTATATTTGTAGCAATAGCCAACAATACATTGTATGGCTCAAAATTACTGATTTTTCTTTTATGCCAAAAATCATTAGGATATTAAGTAAAGATTGTGTTCCATGAAGATATTTTGTAAATGTTCTAACATAAATATATCAAAACTGAATTTTTAATTAGTAATATTCATTGCTAAAAACTTCATTTGAACAACTTTAAAGGAGATTTTCTCAATATTTTGATTTTTTTGCACCCTCAGATTCCAGATTTTCAAATAGTTGTATCTCAGCCAAATATTGTCCGATCATAACAAACCATACATCAATGGAAAGATTATCTATTCATCTTTCAGATGACGTATAAATCTCAATTTCCAAAAAACTGGCCCTTATGACTGGTTTTGTGGTCCAGGGTCACAAATGTGTGGTACTTAAGTGCTGAATAATTTCCACGCCACGGCATTACATGGTGCTCCAAACTACTACTAACATGGTACATGGCCACAAAATGGTGTTTTTTGGCTTTGTTTTTTTTTTGTTTTGTTAATGGCATGTTATTTGCTGTAGTTTGAAGAGCTAGTCATCATATTGGAGGGCTTCCTCATCTTTTCTGATGATTAAAAATCACGCCTTTATAAAACTAGATCAGTTCTGCATCAGTGTATCCCAACCCTGGTCCTTATCTGACACATCCATTACTGGTCTCACCGATGAGCTGAGGCTGAATCAGGTGTGATGGGATTGAGGACCACCCTGGTTCTTAGTGGTCACTAGGAGTCCATCAATGTTATTTTCATCTTAAGATACGGCTCAAGCCCTTCCATTTAAGTGAGTTTTTGCTCCCTTGTCTCGCAGTACGAGTAAACATCACATGAACTTATCAGTCAAACCTCCTTTTCAATGCCACTGAGGTGGTGTAGCTTTGTGAACTGATTTTGTAAAGGAGGTATTCAAAAACACAAACCCTGCCTCGCATGGATTTTTTTATGAGCGCAGGACAGTAGATCAGCTCTCTGTTCAACACTTTCTATTGGCTCCATGCATCTTCATTTGCCTTGAGAACTGAAATGTTTTAAATTCCTGTGTGGACATGGAGTCGATAACAAGCTCTGCAGCTGAAGCCGGAGAGATACCAGAGGCGTGTAATCCAGCATTAGGCCAGTTCCGTGTAGGTTCGCTACGGATGACGCAACTCATTCCGAATTCCTTAACGCTTAACTCCAGTTTAGGATTTTCTCAAGGCTGTCAGACGCTGACCTGACCCTTAACCTTTGACCCCATGAAGATTATTTCATCCAATGAGACATGGCATCTAAAACACTTACAAACACAACTATCCCTCATCTACGTGTGCCTGCTTTTCTCAAGAAGAAATCAGACCAACTTTTGGAAAAGGCTCATAAAAAAAAAAAAAAAACATTCATTTCACATTCAGGTGCACACTTAACAAATACACTTAGAGTTTTAAGTTAAAGGACTATTTTTTTTAAAAGACTTTAACATTCCTTTCAGTCCATCCAAAGTGTGTTCAGATATGAATGGGACAGACAACATGTGGACACGGTCAGTCTTTCAGGGAAGGTTTAGGAGAACACACACGTACACAAATGCAGAGACGCGGGTCCCAAGTTGATATTTAAAATGAGGCCGACTAAATCCTCCTGTCATGGCTAGTTTTTCTTCTTTATATTGCTACAGCGGCTTTTAGCTTCACTAGTTCTTTTAAACATCTCTCCTTTTATGATGGCCTGAAAGTGGGCAGTCAACTCTGACCTGATCTGTTTTTCTCTGCAGCCTCCCTTTCAATCGCAGTGTGTCAAGTCAACATAAAATGGTGCTTCAAACCCATTTTACTCTCCTAATTTGAAACTTTGTATTCAACAAGAAGAAATTTCTGCATTCTTGTCTACGCAACAAAAAGAAACAATCCAGCAAGAACTGCTTCTATTGTGAAAAATGGCCTCTAATGACTTTTTATTTGCAATAAATAACTAAGAAATAAAGGTCCATTTTTATTTGAATGTATTTTACATAAGGTGTTGTTCCACCACACATACATTTACTTACATTCGCATATACACTGAAACGTGTACTACTGGTGTATTGACTGATTCTAAAACTATTTATAATTTAATAAGTATAATAATAATATGTATACTTATAATTAATAATAAGTATGAAATTTGTATATTTCCAAATGTGTACAAATCCTTATTTATGAATACTATCCTGCACTTTTTAGATGTCTCCCTATTCAAACACACCTGTTTCAACTCATCAGCTCATTAGAAAAGTCTCCAAGACCTCAAATGTGTTTGATAGATAAGAGAGATGTCAAAAACATGCAGTGTAGGGGGTCTCCAGGACCAGGATTGGGAACCACTGCACTAGAGAGGACTGCGACTGCAACACATCAGCATTTGGACTACTTTTAGTATGACTTCTGAGATTTCCACAATAAATTAAGTATTGTGATTACATTTGTTATGTTTTTCTTTATACTGTACACATATATATATATATATATATTTTTTTTTTTTTTTTTTTCATGGTTTTGGTTAGGTTTAGAGGTTGGAGTGGGATAAGCAAAAAGTGTCAAAATATCTTTTCAATGCTATACTGTTACTAAAATTGTCATTGCAGGTCTACATATTTCTGTCCATTATATATTACTTTTTATATTCTATATAAAGTGTTTATTTTTAGGTTTGAGTAAGGTTAAAGTTTGAGAAGAATATTTTAAGTTTCTTTAGCTGTAAATATGTAATGATGTTTACATTTTAGATGCTGTCAATAGGTCCATATTGTATATTTTTGCATCTATCCAAAGAACAAAAATGAACATTTTGTACCGATATATACTGCCACTCAAAAGTTTGGGATCAGTAAGATTTTTAGTAAGAGTTTTTTTTTAAAGAAGCTTCTTCTGCTCATCAAGGCTGTATCTATTTGGTCAAAAAAAAGTTATTTTGTGAAATATTATTGCAATTTAAAATAACAGTTTTCTATTTTAATATACTTTAAAATATAATGTATTTCTGTGATGCTCAGCTGTATTTTCAGCATCATTACTCCAGTCTTCAGTGTCACATGATCTTCAGAAATCATTCTAATATGCTGATTTATAATCAATTTTGGAAAACTTTGTGCTGCTTAATTTTTCTTTGTTTTTTGGGGGGGTCCTGTGATATTTTTTTTTTAGGATCCTCTGATTGATAAAAAAAGTTAAAAAGAACAGCATTTATTTAACAAATAAATGTTGTGTTACAATATACAATGCTATTCAAAACTTTGGGGTCAGTACATTTTTTCTTTCTTTTTTTTTTTTTAAGAAATAAATACTTTTATTCAGGAGGGATGTGTTAAATGAATAAAAAGTCATAGTAGACTTATATTGTTAGAAAAGATTAGCATATTAGAATGATTTCTGAAGGATCATGTGATATGCTGCGTCACAGAAATAAATTATATTTTAAAGTAAAGTATATTAAAATAGGAAACCAATTTTAGAAATTGCAATAAGATTTCACAATATTACAGTTTTTTTCTGTATTTTTGATCGAATAAATACAGCCTTGATGAGCAGAAGAGACTCCCTTAAAAATCTTACTGACCCAAACTTTTGAGCGGCAGTGTATGTTACGTAGTTATACCTATGAATAAAGAATGAGACCAGGCTGTTCTCATTAACATTATCTTGTAAGGTGTTGTAAAATGTTAGTGTAAATAATCATCAGTAAAACTTGACAACTACTAACCAGCAGGAAAAGCAGCCCCGAAAACATCCCTCCCTATAATCATTACCGTTATCACCAGACCAACACAAATCACTCTTCCTTTCCTCCTTTATGTTTTCACTTCTCCACCAATCGCAGTCTCCTCCCGAGTCTTTTTATTCCATTCTTTTAAATTGATCCCCTCATCCGTCCCTTTGCCCCAAACTCAATCCATCATTTCCCCTGTCTGGTTCAGAATGGCCCCCGAGCCACATTCCTTCTGAATCCCCGCATCCATGCTGCATGTTTAGGCTGCCCGTCTTCAGAGTCTGAGCGCTTCGATGTGAGAGTCTGATAAGTGTCCAGTCTGCCAGACATCACATCACGCCTCGAGTCATCGCTCAGTTTCACATCACACATAAGGGCCGCTCACAGACAAATGTAAAGACTGTAAGTTTGTCTGGTAAACACTTAAAGCCATTATCTTGTGCAAGACAATGTAGATGGAAAATATGAACGACTCCTCTGGTATGATGCAATGCGGTTACTAGAGTGTTCTGGTTGGTTGCTAAGGTCTTGCAGTGTTATTGTTAGGGCATTGCTAGGGTGTTCTTCTAAGATAAAATAAGATATTCTTGTCTCCAGATATATCCCAGGCCCCTCCTTCAATATTTTTTTTGTTGTTTGTTTCCCATCTGTCAGGTGAAAACAGTAAGTCCCATTGTTTTGAAAAGTAATCGCACACACAGCTCTCCTCAAGTAGCTAAAGTGTAGCATGGATAGAGACATGAGGGATAAATATGTTCAGAGTTACTGTCTGCCCCAAAATGAGATGCACTGACGATAAATAATATCCAAAAAATGCTTGTACAGTGGACCGAAGGTTTTTGGACACTTTAGCTTTTCTCAGAAATACATGCATTTATCTGAATTGCAATTCTTTACACTAATTTTGGTGCCTGGGTCATTTTAGTGAATTATGGACATGTTCAACTAACAAAACTGATCTTCATTTCAACACTATATTTATTGTTTTATCATTTCAAAAATAACATTTTTGTACTTTTTGAAAGTTTATTGTGTGAAATACGTTGCTTGCTAAGTGATAATTGTAATCTAATCCAATGACATTTAAACTTTTTTTTTTTTAAGTAACTAGTGTGTAAAAACTTTTTCAGACAACTGTATGTCCTGAAACAATGCAACGACTTTATTATTTGACTATATTCAGTCATGGCGAATGCTCTGAATGACACAGGGTTTGATTAGAAATGGTGTGGTGTATCTCTCACCTGACAGCAGCTCCGCGGAGCCGAGGCGCATCACTGTCGCGAGCAGCAGAGCGAGGAAGCTCGAGCCGCTCATGCTTGCGCTGGGGGTCGTGCTCCGGTTCGGTGTCGGTGTCGGTGTCGTGTGTGAATCAGAGACGGATCGCATCATCATCGCATCGCTCCAGCGCTCAGACTGCGCTTCAACTTTCCACAGATGAGCGATTCTTCTTGGGCAAAAACAGACTCCTTAGCAAAAAAAGATAGAAAGAAATAAAGAAAAGTTTCAAATAGCAGCTGTCAAGTTGTCGCCAAAATTGTCATCTGCTGAAATATGTTTCCAACAGCAGCGTAAGCAGTTAATTCGGCCTTTCTTCTTTTTAAAATTCCTTTCTCCCTTCTTTAAGCGCAAACTTTTTAGTATAATCCTGAAGGTGAAGGCGGCTGAAGCGCCCAAAGCCCAGACCAAAAAGCGCTGCAGAGTTCCCCGATCACAGTGGTGTTATTTTTGGAATCACGACGCGTATTTTTATGTCAGAATTTCCTCCAATTTTTGCCTCCAAAACTGCTCTCCCATCAGGACGCCTTTATTCCCCCTACAGACAAACTCGCATTCCTCCACTCAACTTTTGTCCATTCTGTCTCTCTCTCCTCCCCTCCTCCATCTCTCCCTCCCTCCCGCGCGCCTCCCTCTCGGAGCTCCACACTCAGCCACCCCCTTCACCCAGTGCTAGCAGACTTAACTAAGCGTTACTGACCAGCAGTATGACGCACAGATGCTCACAACGTATGTTTTATTTCAATTTCACTCAAATTGTCTAAGGATGAGTCATTTAAGCAGTGGCTTAAAACTTAAAAAATGGTTTGAAAAAAGTTTTCCAAGAGAAATTGTTCTTGAAAGAAAAGCCCTGTTTTTTCTTCCAGTATGCTATGAAATGTGCAGAGCTGGTGTCTAGGCAAATGATCACTATGTAAGTCCTATATTTCCACATGTGCTATGTCTCAGCTTTAATGATTATTCAAATCTAAACTTGTAACTGTGCAAAATCTGTATGAGAGAATGTTCCTAAAATTAATTAGTAACTTTATCAATGTGTGTTTTATTCTAATGAATTGCATTTAATTTAATTGTAAATTTATCAGGATGTTGTCACTTTTATTTCTATAGGTTTAAATAAAGGCTTTTGGTATTTAAATTAGAATCACATAAAGGTTTTGAAGGTGATATATTTTCATAAATGATATTAATTTGTGGAAACACGTTTGAAAAAAACACTACTTGTTAAAAGCAGTACAGCTAACTTTTACCCCAAGTGCAAAACCAACTCCACACGAGCATCTGAGATGATCTTCTCTTGGTTGTTACACTGAAAAAAAGTGCATTTGCCTTGTCGTTACTCTAAAGAACATTTTATACTTGATACAACTTAATAATTTTACTTTTTCCATCTTGTCACTGAACTATAGTAAAATATTTAGTTAAGTAAAATGACACTGAAAATAATGTGTCGTTGGACCAACTTAAACAAATTATTTAAACTTGTTACAACTAATCTGTTTACTTTTTCTCAACTGAAAAAAATAGTTTTGACCAAATTGAACTTCTATAGTCAACTAAAACTAAAAATTCACTTTCAACCACTTGTATTTTTTTTTTTAAAGTTTGAAGTCACTGTTGTGGAAACCCTTGACTTTTTAATATAAGTTTTCCTCTGGCTGCTGTAACTGTGTTTCTAAAACACATTTGTTAGAGCAAAATTTGCTAAAGAAAAATCTGACCAATTGAATTTGGTTACTTACTGATGACGGTTCAATCATCATTTAGTGATTTGGTTCACTGGTGTCTGGATATGTTAGCTGTTAGATTTGTGATATGACTGTTAGCTATTCAGATTTTTTTCATGCGTTATACACAAATTGTTATGAACTTAGTTTGTTTGAGTCACAAAACATCAAGAAGCAGCGCATGAATCTCAACAATGGTGACAATCAAAAAAAAAAAAAAACTTTGTGACTGTTTTGTGATTTTCAGAGTTGATCTGTTTATCTGAATATTTTGTCAATTGCCACCATTGCTGAGATTCATACGCAGACTCTAGATGTCTGTGAGTCTACATGATCCTGTTCAAATAACTTTTGCATAATGACTGAAAAAAACTTTCAAATATCAAAGTAGGACAGGATTTTATGCAGTAGCGTTCTAGGTTTATAATAAAGTAAAACCAATCAGTGAACTAAGCCACTAAATGACTGAATTATTACCAACAAATAACCAAATACATCTGATCAGATTATGTCTAACGATGTTTGCTATAACAAATGTGTTTTAGAAACACAGTTACAGCATCCAGAGAAAAACTGATATTAAAAAGTTAAGGGTCAAGTGCCCAAATAAAGCAAGCGCTTATCTCCACAACGGTGACTTCAAATTAAAAATATATATATTTGGTTGAAAGTGAATTTTTAGTTTCAGTTTACTATAGAAATTTGATTTGGTTAAACTTAATTTTTTCAGTTGAGAAAAAGTAAACTGATTACTTGTAACAAGTTGAAGTAATTTGTTCAAGTTGGTCAAACGACACATTTTTTTCAGTGTATGTATCTCTCCTGGTTATGTCTGCAGGTGAGTTTGTACAGCGTGTTCATACAGGACTCAGGAGAGAGGATAAACATGAGTGAAGTTTGTTTGGGTGAACTCAGAGAGAGTGTAGGATGGGCGGGATTCACGTTCCCTTCATGAATAATTGATTCCTCCTTTTCCCATGGAAACGCAAGGACTGTTGCTGCGCTCTCAGGTTGCTCAGGGCGGAGAGTCCTCTGGCCCTTTAAGAGGAGGTTGAGGGGTCCATGCAGTGTTCCCAGGGTCTTTAATGGAGACAGAACCCATCTGAGAAAGACCCCATTGTGTCCTTGCTTTTCAAAAGAAACCAAGGAATCAAGCTTTTTCTCTTTCACACACACACACACACACACACAAATACACAGACATAGACGGCAGAGATAAAGGAGGCAGAAAGTATCAAACACTGTCTTAAAAGAATGAGAAGGGAAAAAATGCTAAATGGTAAGAATGAGGAGACTTTGTTTGGGCAGACAGAGAGGGTAGTGTGGGTGGGTCAGGTTAATGTGAGAGGGAACTGATTAAACTGCCTCACTAAACTCGTCAAACAGGCTAGACCCGGTCTGACTCAAATCACATACGCTGACTATCAGTTCATCAGAAAATCACTTACTGACCGCAGAACTGAAGAAACAACTCAGTTTTGTAGTTCAGTTTTTGAATGAATTCTTGTGAAAAACAGTTTGTCGGCAGGGTTATGTACCAGAGCCTGGGGATTCCCTGCTGTGCTGTTTATGTTCACTGAATATTTGTGTCACATATTGAATGTTGTTTGTTAAATTCTGCTAATATAAATATGTTACTATATGTTTCTGTGCGTATGTGTGTGTGTGTGTGTGTGTAGAGAGAGGAAGGGCCAAATTAAAAGGAAGGGGGATCATAAAGTACGGTGTTGTGTTGCCACCACATCAGCTTTAATGTGCTTTGAAACTGATTCTTCAAGTCCTCTTCCCTCATGTGCTGTTTTGATGGCAGTGGAGAGTGCTGTAACATGACAGCTGTTCAAATGGGTGTTGACTTATTGACTGTGAAGATCGTAGGTTATGATTCACATCATTTTCAGACTAATCAAACCCTTCACCGACCCATCAGGATAGAAATGTTTCGTCGCAGGATGAAGGTGATCACTCAGAACATGATTTACAGTGGGTCTGCTCTTAAACCATGTCAGTAAAATGCCCTCCACAGCATAACAGAGCTGCAGGAGTGAAACGTGTGCTACGACCGTACTACTTGTGTGATCAGTAGTGCCTTAACATGAGTTTCACAACAACAGACTTTGTGATTTGCTGATGAGATATGATTTACTGACTGGGCTGGAGAAAGAGATTTGTGTTCCTAAACATGACCTGTACACCACCTTCTGGCTGCTAACAAAACTACAAGCACGGGCTGAAGGCAGTGTCCGCGGTGGTCACTGCTCGGGGCCCTTGTAAAGAACGTCAGGGCTAGAGAGACCCACCGGCAGGAGCTCAGTGTTAAAGTGGAGGAATGAGCAAATAGCAAGACTTCTGCTCTACACAGAGGACTTTAAGTCTGAAATTTAAGCCTTTTTGTTTGCCGCTCTGAAGTCTAGCAGCAAATATCATTAAGCACATCCTTTATGCAGGAGTCGCCAAAAAATATTATTCCATAGAAAAAAATATCTTTGTACTTTAATGTAAGAATAATGCACTGTAAGCTGGTAATTTTTACAAAATAAACCCCACCTCACCAAATAAATTTCATGCAATAAGTTCGCATGAAATACTCAATTGACTTGAAAGTTATAATAATTTCCTATATATTCTTTTAAAGCTTCTGTTTAGGGGGAAAACATACAAAACAATCAGTATTGCAACGAAGATAACACTGCACCTTTATTACGGTAACATTAAAGTCCTCAGAGGTCATTTTCAGAACTTTCTCAGTGGGGAAAAGCTCAGTTATAGGAACTATAGGAATACAGTCAGTATCAGTAACAGGATGGTGTCAGCTGCGATTGTGTGTAATATGAGCAAATTCGAGGTGTGTTATGGGACACGAAAGTGGTTTCATTTACCTGGATGAGCGTTGACATAGACAACAATGTTAGGAAACATCTGAGCGCTCGATGCTGCAACTGAGCAGTCAGAATCCGGACAGATGTGCCCTGCTTTTGCTTTCAGGTGATGTCAGGAAAAAAAATTATGAATCGTGAAAACAAGCTGTTTGTCAGTGTTGAAGCCATTGTTATAGATAAAGTTGCCTTTCTAAAATCTTACAAATAGTTAAGCGAAATTTAAAAAATGAAATATAAATAAATAGTAGTAATATACTAATGGTAATGTACTAAAGGTAAAATATCTGAGCAATGGTGGGCAGACTCAGTGAAAACAGCCTTTGCCAACAAGTTTAGCTGTTTGCACTAATACGTGTAAATAGATGTTGGCACAAATGTTACAACAATCACAGCAACAGCCAACAGGTTTTAAAAAGAAATATTATCTTTGGGATAAGTGAAGAGTGAACTTCACATCCCATTCAAAAAGCCTCCTCAAAAGGAGATGCGTAGACCTACACAATCAGCTGTGGTTCTGTTTGCATGTGGAGAACCCACTTTTCACCGTCCAATTCATCATATCTACTGGATAAGATCAAGTCCCAGAGGTAAAATAATGGCAATTGTTGCTTCATTTTTTCTCATTTAAAGTAAGAGGTGCTGTTAGAATATAAGCCTTTGACTTACAGTAAAAGTGATCAGAGTGATCAAAAGTTTATGATCAAATCAAATGAAATCACTTAATTGTCACATTACCACATAATGATGATTGTGAGAAATCATAAGTGCAACTAAAATTTCACATATTATAAAGAAAAGAATATTCAAATTTTACACAGCATGAAGAAAAAAGAGAAACACAAAAGATGGAAAAGCACATTAGTAGGAGTCTCCAAATGGGCCATTTGATGGTTTAGGATCAGATGTAGGGTCAGTCAAAAATGATCTGTTTATAATAATCATCCATATTCTATAGGCACTGGCCAGAAGGTCATGATTGTTGCATAACAGTATGTATCAGGATGCCGTAAGGACAAGGATTCAATTTCCTTTTTCTCTTTAGATTAAACAATCGATATTATTGAGGGCAGCGGCTGAGGAGCGTGAGATTATCAGCGAGCGCTGGAGCTCAGGACAGCTGTGGGAGAATAACAATCCCACGCTGGTAATCCAGTCAGCTCGGGTGGAGGACTTACACTCCGCTTCACGGCTTACCAACAACATCACAGAGAATTAATGAATCCACAGCCATGAGCTCACAGACCCACTGTATAACTGCGTTGCTGTTTGAATACAGGTACAACACGGTTAAAGGCACGCCTAAATGTGCTTTTCACTACTCCTGTGATTGCAGAAAATCTAATTACACCATCAGTGTTCCATCAGAAAAAAACAAACTAGTTTTGTTTAGAAATTGTATAACTGTATGAGATGGCAAGGGCAGCCTTTTACTCCACACTTTGGGTAAATGGCTCATACAAACACTTAACACTAAAAAAGGCTAAAATAATATGTTTTATGTAATATATATCAATATCAAATATCAAAGCAAAATATCAAAATGCATTATCATGACAATCAATGTGCCTATAGCTGCAACAGCAGAGGCTCTTTTAACCCAAATAATACTTTTACATATTCATATAACAAGAGTTTGTCTAAAAAAAAAAAAATGGAAATATAATTATTTTAATTTCCTATATAAATCTATGACATATACTAAAAAAACAGGCCCGGCTCCAAATGTGAGACGAAGGGTGGGCCAAGTGACATTCCAGGTGGGTATATATTGCATTTTTATGTTTACATTCTCTCTTTTTATTTATTTATTTTTCCTTTTAAATATTATTTTATGTTTTACCCCACAGATCTTCTATTAATTTAGTAACCTTAGATTTCATTTAAAAAGCCTAGGTCTTACAAAATAGCTATTTATGTTCACTACAATATTTACAACACAGTTATGTTATGTTGTATTATAATGAATAAGCTTAACACCAACACTTTAGATGCCAGTTAAATTTCACAATTCTTGATTCCAATTTCACTAAAACAGCAAAACTACAAACCTAAAAATGATAAAGTTCGATCATTATTAAAGACTAATGAAGAGTCAATCAAATAAGTACTAATAAACAAATTACAAGCATCAGCACAAATAAATAAATAGAACAAAAATACAAATGAAACAGTTATAAGCAATCTGCAAACAATGTATCCAGATGGAGCCTTTGTCTTTGCTGGTGACTTTAATCACAGTAATTTCAGGACAGCATTCTCCAAATTTGCTCACAAGGGGATACAACATCCTTGATCATGTTTATACAAACAGAGCAATAAGGCTACTTCTGCCCTGTTGCTCTTACTTCCTTTGTTGGCAAGTATTCTGACAGGCTTGTGCTCTCTCACCTGAAAACATGCCTGCCCCCAACATTGGACTTATGCCAGTTACAGACCCAGCAGGTCAACTGAGGACGCCATCGGCCTCAACTCTAACTCACTAGGACAGTAGCAACACTATTTCTGTCACCGATGGAGTTCAGTTACTACTGTCTTTTTAAAGCTGCTTTAAAGCCAAACTGAAGCCTTCAACACTGTCGTCCCATCCAAGCTGATCTCAAAGCTCAGTGATCTTGGTACAAGTACTTCCCTCTGCATTCAGACCTTGGACTTTCCTTTGGACCACAGTCTGTTAGGCTGAGCAACCATAATTCTTCCACCCTCACTCTGAAAACTGGTGTACCACAGGGCTGTGTGCTGAGCCCAATCCTATTCCCTCTCTATCCATGACTGCATACCTGTACATGGTTTTATATACAGTATATAAACCTGATATAATGTAATACTAATTAATATATATATATATATATATATATATATATATATAATACTTATACTTAAACCTAAAAGTAATCAGTATACCCAGGTGAAAAACAAGTACACTTGTCAGATTAAAAATAATCCTTTAGTACTTAAAATAAACTTAAGATCATCTAAGTGTACTCAACTGTGCTATTTTGAGACACCATGAATATGAACTAAAATGCACTTTTAACATACTATCTTTGTATTTAAAAAATGTATTTAGCTACCACTTGTAGTACACTTGAGTGTACTAGTGAATGAAAGATGGGTTCTAGTGCTCCCACCAAGCTGCTTACCTATTGCAGATTCAGTCTTCCCAGCCTGGTGCAGGTCTACAATTTTGTTTCTGGTGTCCTTTGACAGCTCTTTGGTCTTGGCCATGGTGGAGTTTGGAGTTGGACTGTTTGAGGTTGTGGACAGGTGTCTTTTATACTGATATCGAGTTCAAACAGATGCCATTAATACAGGTAACGAGTGGAGGACAGAGGAGCCTCTTAAAGAAGAAGTTACAGGTCTGTGAGAGCCAGAAATCTTGCTTGTTTGTAGGTGACCAAATACTTATTTTACCGAGGAATTTACCAATTAATTCTTTAAAAATCCTACAATGTGATTTTTTTTCTCATTTTGTCTGTCATAGTTGAGGTATACCTATGATGAAAATTACAGGCCTCTCTCATCTTTTTAAGTGGGAGAACTTGCACAATTGGTGGCTGACTAAATACTTTTTTGCCCCACTGTATTTCAACAATACCAGATGAAACTTCTGAATTATCTAAGCTAATAGAGTGTGTTAAAAATTTTAAAAAATTGGATGACCAATAATTTTCTCCTATTAAATTCAGATAAGACAGAGATAATACTTATTGGACCAAAAAACAATACACAGAATCTCTCGGATTACAATTTGCAACTAGACGGATGTACGTGCCACAGCCTGAGAGACAGCAGGTGAATGTACATAATGTGTGCAATATGTGTATTATGCCTGACCTCAGTGTGTTTCCCTACTGTCTACCACAGTGACCCTCAGCCTTGTGTGTTTACATGTTAAACACTGTGGTATGAAATGTTCACACAATAAGTTCTTAATTGTTACACTGTTTATTTAAGTTTATATTGTTATAATGTTTTTATTCTATTATTTTGATCTCATTGTTATTATATTTCTCCACATTTATTTCAAGCTTTGGCAATATTGTCATGCCATTAAAGCAATATTGAACTGTAACTTCCTCTACAGTCAAAAATCTGGGTGTTATATTAGACAGCAACTTGTCTTTTGAAAATCATATTTCCCATGTTACAAAAACAGCATTCTTCCATTTTAGAAACATTGCCAAGCTTCGAAACATGCTACCTGTTTCAGATGCAGAAAAGCTAGTTCATGCATTCATGACCTCTAGACTGGACTATTGTAATGCACTGTTAGGTGGTTGTCCGGCATCTTCAATAAACAAGCTACAGATAGTCCAAAATGCAGCGGCTAGAGTCCTTACCAGGTCAAGAAAATATGATCATATTACCCCAATTTTACGGTCTCTGCAATGGCTCCCTATTAAGTTCCAGATCAATTACAAAATATTATTACTTGCCTACAAGGCCCTGAATGGTTTAGCTCCTGCGTATCTAACTAGTCTTCTACCACGCTACAATCCATCCCGCTCGCAAAACTCTGGACTTTTGGTAATACCTCCTTTGGTGGATAGTAAAGTCCACTAAAGGAGGTAGAGCTTTTTCACATTTGGCACCCAAACTCTGGAATAGCCTTCCTGATAACGTTTGGGGTTCAGACACACTCTCTCTGTTTAAATCTAGATTAAAGACACATCTCTTCAGCCAAGCATTCACATAATGCATCATATTTAATCTTGTACTGCAGTTATATCTGCTCAAAGACACATTATTATTCTTTAGCTTGGGTTGAACAAATCATTTTTGCTTGGATGGAACAGCAGCTATGCTAATTATGTCTCTATTTGTTTCTCTGTTTTTGCCGCGGGATTAACATCCCGTACAGCAGGTGAACGGAAAAATTAACTAACATGTAACCATAGAAACTGATCAACTGAGAGATCTAGGCATGTTACATATTTATTGTTCTAGGAACCTCAAAGCATATTTAAATGTTTGTGTATTATGTGCTACTCCTAGTGCTGGCCCTATCTATTACAGTTTTTCTCGATTGCTAACACACTATAACTGATTCATTTGGCCCATTTTTCCAAACCATTCATACAGTTCTCAAAACAAAGACATGTTTCTCAAAACTTTTAACACATTTCACCTGTTTGCACACACATTCCAATTTGCTCAGTGTTTTCTGCAAAACTCTACACAAAAACGCCATCATTTTGCACAGGTTTAACCATGTTCTCATTTAGAAAACACAAACACACAATATAATTAACTCAAGCATCAAAAAATGAGCACAAACAGCACATGTTTATCCATGTGTGAACATTCAGTAGCAGAACTGATGACACACAGGTCAGAATCTCAGGATGATATGCACAGGAGCACAAGTGATTATGTGTTTTGGAAAATGAATCCTGGTAGTGGGAGACAAAGAGGAATAGGAAGAGAAAAGAAAAAATTAAGGGAATGAGGTCAAAGGTCGTTTGTTCCTGTTGAAATACAAAGCACTATAGTTGACCATGTTCTTCTGCATGGACTGACCGTGAGGGAAGATGGCCTACAGGCTCATCTACAAGGTTTCAATACTACTGACACATACAGTATAATTACAGTACATAGCAGCAGTACTTCAGATGAGAGAAATTTCATTATTCTATATACAGTAAATAATGTAGCACATGTTGTACACCCTCAAACTCATTACTGTTGAAATGATTTGTAGCCAAGTAGTCCTTACATCTACTCTATTTTTGCAGAACTGAGACACGACTGTCCAGGGAAGACTAAGAAACCGCTATAACAAATAAGGATACTACCAATACTGTAATGCAATTTGGCCGAGGATGCTGAATGAATGAATGAATGAATGAATGAATGAATTTATTTATTTATTCATTCACAGTAACTGACAGTATAGTCCAGTGTGTGTTTACTGTATATTCAGTTGTTTGGTCTTTGAACTTTTGTCTTCTAGTGATTTTCATCTACTGTAAGATATCTTTACAGTCGTGTAATGAAAGTAAACATTTCTTAAAGTTTATCGCTGAATTTTACTGTATCTGCACCCCTTTATTTATGCTGTATACTGTGACAGACATTGACTAGCAAAAGGATTCCTGTTTCCCAAAAGGAGGTTTTTGTAACAGTGTTTTGAACTGATCTCACTAGTGTTCTCTAGACAGGAACGTAGTCTGAGTATTTGACAGAAATACTCTAGAGTCGGACAAAAGAGAATATGTTTTTGACTAAACTATTTGATTTTGACCTGGAAGTTTGAAGTTTGCACAAGTTGGTGTGTAATTTTGAGATTATGTTTATAGTTGTGAGAAAATGGTGAATTGTTTCATGAATTGTGTGTTAGCAATCGAGAAAAACTGTAAACAATGGAAGTGGTTGCACAGGGCCCCCAAGCCACCAGGGGGCACCATGCCTGTGGTTCAGACAGTAACGCTTGGTAATAATAACTTTGATAAAGTTTGCCTGTGTCAGTTGTGTGCGTTAATGCTTGAAAATGAAGAAGCGATAAATAAAGAGGAAATAAAGTGAGGAAGATAAGAGTAAATGATAAATTGAAATATATATATATATATATATAGTTGAAATGGCAGTTGTATCATGTCTTATTGATTTAATTCGGCAGTGTCAGTGTTGTGGATGGTGTTACTGTGGACACTTCAAAATATGTGAAGAATTCTAGATACCCTATTATCTGAATTGTTTACATTTTTAAAATGCACATTAGTTTCTCCTACACTACATGTTTGCTGCACAAAAATTCAGTCTGATTGTGACAATGAAAACACTGAAGATTTGCAAAAATCCATGTGCAGAAGGTTTAATAGGGTTAATACAAAGCAGGGTCAAAACAGGTGTGGGTCAAACACAGGGAAAGAAATATAAATCCGAGCAGACAAGTCCAAAACAGCAGGCAGAGACATAAATGTGAAAACAGCAAAAGTCCAAACTCAGACAGGGATATACAGAGGATAATGCTGAGAATTGCTTATGGAAAATGATGAAGTAGACTTGGCAAGGATAGGCAGGCTAGGGCTTTATACACACAAGCTGATAAAGCAACGGAACAGATGAGGTGTGAACCGGACGTTAATATTCAGCTGATGGCTGTCTGGTACGGTAATACATAGGGTTTTCACCTTCAAAATTATGGACACCCATTCAAGAAAGTTCTTTCTTCTATTGAACACAAAAGAAGATACTTTGAAGAATGTGGGTAACTAAACAGCTGCTGGTCCTCAGTAACTTCCATAGTAGAAAAAAATACTATCAGACCAGAAACGGTTTGGTTACCCACATTCTTCTATGTTCAACAGAAGAAATAAGTTATTACAGATTTGGAACAACTTGTGGGTGTGTAAACGATGGCAGCATTTTCATTTTTGGGTGAAGCATCCCTTTAAGTCAGACAGTTCACCTTAAGCAACTGAAATGCTTCTCTGCAAACTGCG